>NW_024070189.1:56097978-56248412 GCF_014754425.2 Oryx dammah | reverse complement strand
CATTTGCCATTAAAAACATTTTGATCATGTGCTTTAGTCACCCAGCCAGACCATTCAGTTTGTACCATTTTCCCTGATAACCAGTTTCCAGCTACATGCTTGCTCTCAAATCTCCATAGCCACATCAAAATATGTATGAGAGGTTGTTGTTGTTTTTTTTTTTTTAAGGTATGCTTCTTTCATTAAGTTATACTCAAAATGCTCTGGATACAAATTATTCATAGCACTTACTTTTAAGGGATGTTTGTGAGGATTAAAGATGATAAATCCATACAAAATTTCTATCATGATGCCTGGCACACACCTATGTACTCAGCCTGTTAGTGGCTGCCTAAACACCTTGTCCTACTGATCACATAGGAGCCAGATCCAAATGCTCTGTCTTGGCCATTCGATGTTTCTGGCCCCTGCTGATACTGAGCACTCCATCCAACCGGAAAACATTGCTTTTCTGGTTTGTGGCACTGTTATCCTAATTCTCCTCCTGCCTCTCTACCTTTCTTCATTTCCTTTCCTTGGTTTTTTGGCCTCTTTTTCTGCTGTCCAAAGAAGATAGTCTCTGAGTTTCTGTGCTCAGTTCACTTAAATTTCCTTAGCTATCTTACTCATTTCTGTGGATGATGTTCAGGTACCCACCTCTGACCTGATTTCTCTCCCGGCGTTCCCTGCATCCATTTCTGATGGATTGACTAGCATCTCTGCCTGCATATCTCCTGGCAGCCCAGATTCAACATATCTCATATGCAAACCACCTTCTGCAAAGCATATCCTCCTCCTCCCATCCCTAGGTCTTTGGATGATCAGTTCTCCTCTCCCTATCTCCTCTTTTCCCCTTTGCCACTTTTTCATTCTCTGTGTCTCTCATCCAGTTGGTAACAATTTCGTGTGGATCTGACCTGGGTGATACCCCTTGCATCTGATCTTCCCCCTCTCTCCTTACTACGAGCACCACAGCACTCAACTGACTCCTGAAATGGCATCTACCAATACATTCTCACCTTCTATGTTTTGCATCTAGATCCAGACTTAACGGTCTTCTCATTAATCATTCTAAAGCACAACAGGTTTGGACATATCACACCCATATCCAAATTCTTTCTTTCTTTAAAAAATTAAAAAAAAATATACAGTGTTTAAAAGTTACTTTCCATTTATGGTTACTGCAAAATACTGGCTCCATTCCTTGTGTTGTAAGTACATCCTTAAGCCTATCTTACACCCAACAGATTATATCTCCAGTCTGCTCCCTTCTGTTGCCTCCAATTCTCACACTGGTAGCCACTAGTTTGTTCTCTGTATGTGTGAGTCTGCTTCTTTTTTGTTATATTCACTAGTTTTTTATATTTTTTATATTCCGCATGTAAGTGGTAGCATACAGTATTTGTCTTTTTCTGTCTGACTTATTTCACTTTAGCTTAATGTCCTCCAAATCCATCTATGTTGCTGCAGATGGCAAAATTAGGTTCTTTTTAATGGCTGAATAGTATTCCATTGTATATCTGTAACACATCCTCTTTATCCGTTTGTCTGTTGGTTGACACTTAGGTTGCTTTCGTGTCTTGGCAGTTGTAAATAGTGCTGCTGTGAACATTAGGGTGTGTGTATCTTCTTGAATTAGTATTTTTGCTTTCTTTTGGGTATATACCCAGGAGTGGCATTGCTCTGGTGTATGGTTGTTCTATTTTTAGTTTTTTGAGACACCTCCATACTGTTTTCCTCAGTGGCTGCACCAATTGACATTCCCACTAACAGTGTATGAGGGTACACTCTCCAGCACATCTCGGCCAACATTTGTTGTTTATGTTCTTTTTGATGACAGCCATTCTGACAGGCGTGAGATTATAGGTCACTGTGGTCTTGATTTGCATTTCCCTGATGATTGGCAATGTTGAATATCTTTTCATGTACCTCCTAGCCATCAACATGTTCTCTTTGGAAAAATACCTATTTGCTTCTTCCTATCTGTTAATCAAGATGTTTTCTTTAATGTTGAGCTGTTTATATCTGTTGGATATTAGTCCTTTATTGGTTATATCATTTGCAGATCTTTTCTCCCATTCAGTAGGTTATGTTTTCATTTTGTTGATGGTTTCCTTTGCTGTGCAGAAGCTTTTAAATTTAATTAGGCCCCGTGTGTTTTATTTTTTATTTTGTTTGCTTCCCTTTAGGAGACAGATCCAAAAAGATATTGTTGCAATTTATATCAAAGAGTGCACCACCCATGTTTCTTCTAGGAGTTTTATAGTATACAGTCTTATATTTAGGTCTTTAATTCATTTTGGGTTTATTTCTGTGTATGATGTTAGAGAATGTTCTAATTTCTTTCTTTGACATGTGGCTGTCGAGTTTTTCCATTACCACTTGTTGAAGAGAGTCTGTCTTTTGTCCGTTGTATATTCTTGCCTGCTTTGTCGTAGATCAATTGACCATGAATGTGTGGGTTTATTCTTGGTTCTCTACCCTGTTTCATCTGTGTGTCTATTTTTGTGCTAGGCTCATGCTGTTTTGATGACTATAGCTTTGTAGTATAGTCTGAAGGCAAGGAACATAATTCCTCCATCTCTGTTCTTAAGATTGTTTAGGCTGTTTGGGGTCTTTTGTGTTTGCCCATATTCTTTTTTGACTTGCTGTTCTGCATGAAATTAGGAAGACATACCAAAATCTTATACTTCTCTTTGGTGCACCCTATCAGATGTTGTTCTGGTCATAGGCAATTATCTATTTTTGGTATCACTTTAGTGATCCACTGGTGAGGTGAAATGTTATGTTTTCATTTACTAATGATATAGACTGAATTGTGCACCCCCACAACTTATATGTTGATGCTTTTATACCCAATGTTACTATTTGATAGGGCTTATAAGGAGATAATTGAGTTAGATGAGATCTTAAGGGTGGGGTTGCATAGGATTAGTGTTTTTATAAGAAGAGACATGTGTGTGCGTTTGTGCTTGCTTGCTCTCCCTGCCCCTGAACCCTGTGCACATGCACAAAGATGTCATGTGAGCCCACAGCAAGGAGGTGACTGCCCACAAGGCAGGACTGGAGTCCTCACCAGAACCCAACCATGCGGGCAGCATGGATCTCAAGACATCCAATTCTCAGAATTTTGAGAAATAAATGTCTATTGTTTAAGCCACCCAGTCTCGAATTTTTTTATGGCAACTCAGACTAAGACAAATAGCATATACTTATTTTAGATCTTTTGTGCGCCAGGCATGGGATATGTAGGGAAACATGGCCCCTGCTGCCAGGCAGTAGGTAAATCCTCTTGTCGTTACTCTGACATCCAGCAGCTTTCAGTCAAAATATATTGAGTGCCCATTAAGGCAAAGACACTATGTTGAGCATTGGGTATACAAAGAAAATGAAGAACTCAGAGCCTAGAGGGGAAGAAAGAAAGATAAATTATTGTGATTCATTGGGAGTTGACTCTGGTAGAACGTTCAAGGTATGTAAACAGCTGAAGTTATGATTCCAGGCAAGGAATGTAAATAATGGATAAAATCACAAACGGTTACTAAAAGAGAAAGATTATAATGTTAATTACCTTCAGTTCAATGCATTCTTTTTTTTCCCTTTGTTTAAATTATAAAAGTAAGAAGTGAAGAACCCTTGCACTTTGTAGAAAATCTGAGAAGTACTGAAAGCTGTAAAGAAGTAGGAAGAAAGACACTCATAATCCTACCACAAAGAGAGAACCTCTTTTCTCTCTCTCTCCATTTTTTTTTTTTTTTGGCTACACCATGTGGCTTGCAAGACTTTAGTTCCCCAAACAGGGATTGAGCCCTTGGCAGTAAAAGCACTGAGTGCTAATTACTGGACCATCAGGGAATTCCTTCTTTTCTCTTTCTTAATGTCATTTTAAATGTCTTTGTGTTTCTGCTTTATGGTTGTATAGCATTTCCTAATCTAATCTCCTAACTTTAAACATTTAAAGGATTTCCATTCTTAATTTTTTCTATGTTAAAGAATTTGATAATATCAAATGTAAATCTTTGTCTCCATTTAATAAAATTATTTCCTTTGAACAGACTCCTTGAAGAGGAGTTACTTAGTCAAGGGATATAAACATTGTTAAGGGCTTTGGGGTGTCCTAACAACCACAGACATATGTTGAGTTCTTTCTTTGTGAACAAGTGACTCTGCTTGTCTTAGGATGAGAATGCAGGGGTTGGGGACAGTGAGATGAGAGAAATGTAGTCTTACGGAGTTTGTGTGATCTCTTGCAGGCCGTTTTGTCCATGCCAAAAAGTCCTTGGAATTTGGTCCTGATGAAACTTTCATTGAGACATTTAGTCTGTGATTCATTAAATAATACAAGCATTTAATTTTGCCAAGAGATCACTGAAATTTGATCCTTTTCCAAATATCCATTGAGATGTTTGATCCATGATTCGTTCAATTTTGCAAACATTTAACTTAGTTAAATTTTTCTTTACGTTATTTTTATTGTAATTTATGATGAATTTTGGTTTTCACATTTATTCTTGTTTGTCCTCATGATGAAGTTTGTCAAGGTTACTCTTAAGTCAGTGAGCAGTCTTTTAGATATATGTTATTGATTATATTTGTAAACAATTTCAGTAATATGGTTTTGCTTTTGTTCATATTGTTGCATAATTGATGGCTGTATTTGTGTGCAACCACCAAGAACTTGGGTGCTAACTTATTGATTGCCTTGTTGTTCATCTTTTAATATGTCAATAAATTTTCAGATTAAAGAATGGTGCACTGCCATCAGCTCTTGAAATTTGCTCTGCCAGCCATCCACTGTATTGTTCGTCCTGTGATCTGTGTTCAGCACTGATGTATAAACATTGCAAGTTTCTGGGGGAGATCTGCCATGTCTTCCATGGGCATGCATTTTCTCCACATAATCTATTAGGTCATCTGAATTTTCTTTTGCATTCCTCATAATGCTTAAAAGTTTCATTTGCATTTCCAAAGGCAGAAATGGCAGTCCAAAGAAGATGCTTGACACTTACGAGTGTTACGTTCCTTTGTCATATGCTCACACATTAGACTCAAGAGGTAATTTTTGGTCACAGTGATTGTGGAAAATGAAAGAAGCATCGTCTCACTTGTGTACTTGTTGGGAGTGGTCTAATCACCTTTATATTTGCAGTTTTGAAATCCATCATGTACAGTGAAGAGTTATTGGTGAGATTTCTTTTCCTTGCAAGTGCAATACTTTTTTATATGCGTATCTATAAGTGTCTTTTCACCATTTCACTGTTAGTGTATGAACCAATGGCATAGTCTAAACCAGTGAGACACCACACAGAGTAAATAACTGAACTTGTGAGTGTATGAACCAGTGGCACGGTCTAAACCAGTGAGACACCATGCACAGGAAATAATTGCAGTGCATTGGCGCCACCTTTAAGGTGCTATTATGGCATAATGTGGAACTGGTTCTTGAATATTGTCATGAGTTGCGTAAATAGGAAATCTGTCATCATCTTGAGCATAGGCATCGTGTGTGAAAAATGGTCACTTTGTACTCCTCTAGAATTCGTCTTCCATGTGGTGGAGCTGGGTTTGGAGGTGGAAGTCTACTTTCCGTTCTCTTTACTTGCCTCTTTAATGAGTTTCTTTCTGGCAGTTTTAACAGGGTCTCATCATCATGAGTATCATGATGAGTTCTTAGAGGTGCCCGTGATGGTGTTGCATTTGGTTCTTCTGTGTGTTGTTTTAACCTGTTTAGGGTTTTCCCTCCTTTCCTTTAACATCAGTGTTGTGCTGCTGTTTTCCTGTCCCATCTTGACTGATGGCAATGTTATCTGAATCCTGACTTGTATATATCGGGCATTACAGGTTCTCCTTTCTTCATAGTGTCAGTGCCTTTCAGTTCTTTGTCTTTTAAAGAAATGAAAACAGTAACAAAAGCCATTATAATGCAGCACTGGCTTTTCCATTGTGAGTTTACTATTTCTGTCATACTCTGGTGGAATTTTCAAAGATGACACATTGCCGAGCAACAGAAGAAGAGTTGTTTATTTCTTCTGTAGTTATATGTCCAGTGGTCACTGGTAGGGAAACCTAATTAAATGTCTTATGTATTGAATCCTGGTTTGGCTGGGCTGAATCAGCCAGTAGGTAGGCACTAGCTGAGGGTGTGGTGGTCGCTGCTGATTGACAGTTAAGTATGGGAGTCATACCCACAAAAACGTTTCCAAATAGTGGCAGACATTTTTGTGGATACTGCAGTATTATCTTGTAGAGCATTGATTCAAAGGTAATATTGCCCCTTAATCCTGGGCACTGGTATAGTTGTATGGGGCTTAATTAGATGCCTGATACTCTCTTCATGGTGACTCTTACACCAGACCTCTTATGTGGTAGGAGAGCCATACCCATTCTCTCTCCTCCCATACAAGCAAAATAACTTTGTTAAGTGTTTACATTACACTTGCTGCTTGTTTTACACAGCAACTTGACCAAGCTCCTTCTTTCAAACTCTGCCCTTATTGAAGGACCCAGCAACATTCAGCCAAATGCCCAGTGACGTATTAATGCACCATACATGCACTGCGAGATTCCATCCTCAACTTGTCAGTCATCCTCTGTACATTTCTCTAACTGTAGGACTCTTCCTGGGCATACATAGTTAATATAAATTCTGCTCTTCTGTGGGATTCGAACCCTAACCCATCTACCTAACCCCAGCTAGACTACTGAGGCAAGAATGGTTATTATTAGCGTACAGCCTCAATACAGTTATTGGACCAATAAGACATGGTAACATTTTTTAATATATTAATTCTGTAAACTGAAAGTGTAAGTAAGTGTTATGGGCTATTTGAACTCAGAAAATTTCCAAATGTGCATGTTTTTGGCAGGACCCTGAATATCAAGGACCATTTGGCATGGACCAAGTATACTCATGGATATATTTTTGTTTTTTTATATCCTGCCTTTGAAAGATTAGTTTGTTTATTTTTGGTTGCTTTGGGTGTTTGTAGCTGTGTGCGGGCTTTTTCTAGCTGCAGAGAGTGGGGGCTGTGCGCCGGCTTCTCGCTGCGGTGGCTTCTCTTGTTGCGAAGCACAGACTCCAGGTCTATGGGTTTCAGTAGTTTCAGCATGTGGGCTCAGTGGTTATGGCATACAGCCTTCGTTGTTCTGTGGCATGTGGAATTTTCCTGAATCAGGTTGAACCCCTGTCCCTCACGTTGGCAGGTGGATTCTTATCCACTGTACAACCAAGGAAGTTCACTTGTGGATATTTTTGATAGGACCAGATTTTGAGGAACTTTTGTGGTGGACCGTGTCTCAGTAGATGTTTTGTACAGGATCAAATGTGTCCTAATCATGTGACCTATCAAGGGAGACATACCTGTGTGTACAGAAGCTCTGAGGACCTTTTACTTTGTAAGTGATTTGTACAGTGTTTCTGAAATGACATGAAAATTTCAAACCAGGACTTAAATATCTTGACCTAGGCATTACAGTGGAGAAGGCAATGGCACCCCACTCCAGTGCTCTTGCCTGGAAAATCCCATGGACGGAGGAGCCTGGTAGGCTGCAGTCCATGGGGTCGAGAAGAGTTGGACACGACTGAGCGACTTCACTTTGACTTTTCACTTTCATGCATTGGAGAAGGAAATGGCAACCCACTCCAGTGTTCTTGCCTGGAGAATCCCAGGGACGGGGGAGCCTGGTGGGCTGCCGTCTATGGCGTCGCACAGAGTCGGACACGACTGAAGTGACTTAGCAGTAGCAGCAGCAGGCATTACAGAGTTTCCTGGGATTTTGGGGAATATCTTTAGACTCATAAATGGGTCATGTTTTTGGCAAGGAAGAAACATGCTCATAGTTAAAAAGTGAGGCTGAGTTTTTAAAACTGGACTTGTGTGTGTTATATGCTTTTATGAGGAAATTTTCATCAACAAAAGAAATTATGAGCATGATTATTTAGCCACATACCTTTGTTTCTCAAAGAGATTTTTCCAAGAGATGTTTATTTTAAACTATTAAAAATGTAAGTTTAGTATATATCTGGAAAAGCCCACAGCTCAGAATTGCAGGGTTTGATAAATTATCACAAAGTGGGCGTATCCATGTAGTCACTACTCAAGCCAAGAAATAAAATTATCAGCATCCCATAAAGTTCCCTTCCCATCCCATTCCTCCTCTCCTAAGGTAGCTGCTATTCCTGAGTTCCAGCAACCTGGATTTTGCCTGTTACTGAGTTAGGTAAGTTTAGGATTGTTTTGAAAACTCATTTCAAAAATTGAACTCCAATTAGTCTACCTGTATCACTTATCTCTTGCTGTACAACCAGTCACCCCAAACCTTTGAGACTGAAGGTAGCAATAGTTATTAGAGTCTCTTCTGGTGACTCAATGGATTGGTTGGATGCTACTCTTGCCTCTCCTGGGCTTGCTCTTGCAGATGGATTTCACTGGGACACAAGACCCCCCTCTGTCTCCCCATGTGGTCTCTCTTCCTTGGCTTCTCCATGGAATGACAGTCTCAGGATAGTTCCAAGATGGCAGAGGTGGAAGCTTCAGCTCTTTTTGAGGCCCAGGCTTTGGAATTCACATAGCATCATTTCTTCCACATTCTGCTGACCAAAACAAGTCACAAGGGCAGCCGAGATTCAAGGGAGTGGAGAAATGATGAATGGCAAAGTCACACTGCAGAGAAGCTTACATTAAAGATCTGTGACCATCACCCAGTGTGCCATACCACCTGAAAAGTGCTATTCCTACTATGTGGACCAAGACTACTGTTCATAATAGAACCTGACTTAACAATACTGAGGCTATATTCTACCTGGCCCAGTGTGAGCACTGTCATTTGTCAGAGCAAAGCACCCTGCGGCAGGTGGAGGGTCAATTTTATCTACCTCTGATAGAAAACAATTGGATCAGAAATAGAAGTACTTTTAGGGATTGACTTTTTTTTTTTAACTGAGTTTGTACTGTATTTTTTTCTTTTCCTGATATTTCTTTCATGATTGAGTGGCTCTGCCTAGCTCATGAAGTGATACAAAGCATGTGCTTTACCAGCACACACTTATCTGGAATTCAAATGGGTATTCTCAAAGTGCATGGCACTTTGAACCATCAGAGGTAAAATTTGTGGTATAGAAGCCCCTTCTCTTCCCTCTAGGCCATAGAATCCTTGTGTAAGAGAGCATCCAGTAGGCCTTACTCATTTAATTTCTGGGTCCTGAAATCTGTGTTAAAGTGAAATTCTCAAGGTAATAATCAAGGCTGTTTGCAACTAGAGGCTCTGACTCATCAAAAAGATCTGGTTTATGTGTTATAAAATAGATGCCTAATATGTGATTTTCTTCGGATTGTATTACCCAGATGTCTTTGCAGAACTGAGTGAAGGGGTGTTTTGGGTTTGATTTGATAATGATAGTAGCAAGGGTGGGTTCCCGTTATCGAGCGTTTTCTACGTTTCTGAGGGCACTGAGCTCAGTGCTTTACATTCATTGACTCACAGGGCTTTAGGGGACTAATTGGCAACCTATGGTTAGCACATGGTACAGAAGAAAAGCCCAGGATTGGCTGGCTAATAGCACAGTGAGCTAGGCAGTAATAGCTTTCATTTAATTGAGTGCTTGCTGTGATCAAGGCTCTATGTTTGTGTTCACTCATACAGTACTTGCAAAACTCACAAAAGATTGATTCTGTTATTATAACCATTTTGCAGATGAGGAAATCCAGGCACAGAGCATTAGATCGCAGAGCTAGTTAATGACAGAGCTAGGATTTAAACCCATGTTGTCTGAGTCCAGTGCCTTGGTTGCCATGCTTGCTTCACTCAGGAATGGAGCCCTTGTATATATTGATGTGATGTCTGGATTGTTAGAGAGCAAAGGCAGGGTTGCTGACCCTTTTCACAGGCCCCACCCTCCTCTATTGGAGTTTCTGGGCCAGGCACGCTCGGTGGTGGTGCCGTCACAGCGGCTCCGAACTGGCTGGGCCAAGTCTGTCTTACTCGGTTAATGATCTCTCTAGGGTTTTGACTTCCTCCTGAATCTAGTGTTCATGCTTCCCCTCTGGAGAAAGGTGCTGGCTTCCTTAAAGCCTGACAGCCTTTCCCTCTGTAGTGAACCAGTCCTGTAAATCATTTATAACTTTAAAGAAATTTTTCCTTCTCCGATACTAAACTTCAGTTTAACCTGTAAAGCAAGAGCTAAACGCCCTGACTTGCATGTGTTATTAGGCTGCCTTTTCTCTTTGCTCTGTTTTGGGCTTCAGCTGATACTTAGCCTCCTATGTACCAGCCTGAAGTAATCACCATGGTTTTCCTTGTCACCAGTCGGTGTTTTGACACATCTCGAAAGCATTTGTTTTCACAGGAGAAGTTGTCCCTTGGTTGCTTGGAAGAGTGAAGATTGAAAGAGAACTGCAGGGTGCCACAGAATAGTTTGAAGATGTCTGAAACTGAACAAATATAAATAAGATGTTATGAGTCATTTTTTGCTTACCTCTTTCTCAATTTAGAAAAACTTTGGGTTGGATACCACGCTGGGCATCTCACATACATTAATCCATTTCTTCTTTAAAACAGATCAGTGATGGCGGTGTTGTTGCACCCATTTCACAGATGTGGAACATGCAGGAAGAAGGTGTAATTTGCCCCAGGTCAGATAGGAAGTATCTCTTCCAGTGCTGGGGTCAGGTTTTCTGATTTCAAATCCTGTGCTTTTCCTGTCAACTTACCCTGGGCTGCCTGTCCTTCAAAAAAAAATAGTGAAAGTAAAAGTGTTACTCATTCATATCTGACTTTTTGAGACCCTATGGACTGTAGCCGCCAGGCTCCTCTGTCCTTAGAATTCTCCAGGCAAGAGTACTGACTGGAGTGAGTAGCCATTCCCTTCTCCAGGGAATCTTCCTGACCCAGGGATTGAAGGATCTCTTGCATTGCAGGTGGATTCTTTACTGTCTGAGCCACCGAGGACGCCTGTCCTTCAAGATCCCTTTAAATCTCTCACAGAACAATGTTGGAAACCCAAACAGTTTTTGTTTAAAACCCATTCTCTGGAACTTGCCATAGTGAATGCTCTTTCTCCTCTTCTGCGCTGGCTTTCCTTTTTCCCTCTGAGTCGCAGGATGAAGCAGTGAGGTTTGGAGGCAAGAGGCCTGGGATTAGCTTCCCTTTAAGTTATTTAGCAAGAGAAAACAAAAGAGTGGACGTCATGAGAAACTTAACCATTGTATTGCATAGCACGTGGAAGATACTCTGTTGAAAAGGCCTGTTCTTCCCAGGAGAGGAATTAAGAAAGGGAGGGGAAGATCTTCGGGAAGTTTGCTTGTTCACCCTCCTGCTTACCGCTCTGTCTTCACTTCTCCGCTGTCTCCTTCCACCTCCCTCCTGCTGACCAACCTCAGTACTTTGTAGTAAAGACATCATTCTGACATGGCAGCTTGTTCTTCCAGCTTCATTTGAGCTTCCTTTTTGGGCTTTGGTTCCCAGCTGCCCCACTTCTCTCCCTCTTTGCCCTGTTCTTGTCCTTTGGTTCTTTGCAGAGCTGAGGAGCCTTAGGCATTTACCTTATATCTCAAAGGCAGAAAACAAGAAATGCAAAGAAAACAAATTTTGCAGTGAGACGACCAAAGGCATAATGGCGTAAGAACACAGGTGTTGGGTCAGGTTAACCTGGCGTGGAATCAAGGCTGTGCTACTACTGGCCGTGTTACCTCAGACAGTTATTAAACCTCTAGCAGCTGCCTGTGAACATTAGACATTTTTAAATGGATGAAGCATTTTGGACAGTGGTCTTGCATATAGTGGGGACTTAGTGAATGTGGGGGCTTAATAAAAGTGGGTACTCTTAGTTCATTTGCTATAAATGCACAACATCAGGGGGTCTGAGGGACTTGGGTCTAGTAGTCAGGTTGTGGGATCAGGTTTGAAAAGAAGGCACCTTTGGGGTTATCTAATCTGAAGCCTGCCTTTTACCAAGACCCAGAGAAGTTAAGGGTCTGTGTCCCAGCTGTAGAAATAGTTAGGGGTGCAGCTAAGATTAGAATCAGGACTTCTCACTGTGACCATATGCTCTTTCTATGGCATCAGGATTGATTCAGTCCAGATATTTACAGCAGCATCTTTAGGGCAGGGTTTGTTGGAGTCACCTGTGGATGGGTGGGGGTGTTAAGAAAGCAACTTCCTGGACTCCATCCCAGACTATTAAATCAAAATCTCTGGAGATATAGCCAGGGATCTTCTTTTTAACAGGCCCCTCATTTGATTCTTATACATCTTATGAGTTTACAGGTTTATGAGTTGGTTATAAGTTTGAGGCCCATGGCTCTTGCGCTGTAATAAGAGTTGATGTTTACAGAGTTACCCCAAGGGTTATGGCTTCAGTCAGAGGAATATATCGTCATCTAATGATGTTACATTAGTAATAATGATGCTCATGACAGCCACTGCCTATTGACAGCCACTGTGGGCCAGGGATGGTCTGAGTGCCTTCGGGCACTTAGAACAGTGTCTGATGTATGGTAACCACTTTAAAGTGTTAGTTGTACTAACCTCATTTAATTCTTACAACACCCCTTTGAGGGTTATTATTGTCTCCATCACAGGTACAATAAACTGATACACAGAGAAGTCAAATAACTTGCCAGGGGTCCCACAACTGCTGAGTGGTTGAGCTTGTATTTGGACTCGTGTGTGTCTGATGCTGACACCCATGTGGGATCATAAACACGTGCATGTGAAATGTTCTTTCAACAAATGATGAGACATGAAGGATTCTCCAGATTAGAAGAATATCCCTCCAAGGTTGCTTGATTAATGTCTGCCAAAACAGATCTAAGAGCACTCTTACATAGGTAGATAATCCCTATTCCAGCTTATTCAAAACAAAAGAAGTTCCAGAATGAGGCTTTCCTGAGAGTGAGTGAACAAGCTGGTAAAAAGAGCTTGTTCAAAAGGGAATGTTCTTACTTTCCAGTCTCTGTTCGGGGGAATGAAATGTACAGTGAAGGGGGAAAGCAGCAGCTGGCCAAAGAGCAGCTTCTTCTCTAAAGAGCTCAGAGATTGGCGAACTTGGAAAAGCTTTGTGTGCTGTGCGGTTTTGTATTTTTTTTCCTGCTTCTTGTTTTGTGACTTCCATTGATCTAGAAATTTTGGGGTTGTACACGTGTGTGTGTGTGTGTGTGTGTGTGTGTGTATATATATATACATATATATATATATATACACATACATACATATATATACGCACTGCATGTGGACTGAAGTACCCCCCACCTCCCAGACATGGAGGTGAAAACTACAGATGAGGGACTGTTACTACTGATTTTGTATGTGTTGCAGCTTTGGTGGCTGAAAAACACAATGCGTCCAAACTCAGTGGTTTCAAAGCAACAAGATTTATTTCACCCATGGATCTGCATTGTGGACAAGGCTCATCAGGGGCAGCTTGTTTCGGCTCTGCCCATTGTCACTGAGGGCTGGGGCTGGAATCATCTCTCTGGTCCACTCTCATGGCACCTGGTCTGGGAGGACCAGAAGAGCTGACGGTGGGAGAAGGTGGGAACAACTGGGCATCTCTTTATGTGGTCTCTCTGTATGGTCTCTCCAGCTCTACAAGGTCACTGTGGGCTCCAAAGTCATGTGTCAAGAGCAGGAGGGTGTGCACACTGGGCAAATGCCATCTTGGCTCTTGATCTTGCCTCTAAAGTCCTGCAGCATTACTCCCACGTGTTCTTTCAGTTGAGAACATTGCAATGGTCCATTTGGTTCAAGGGAAGGTGGACATAGGCCCCACTGCTTGATGGAGGAGTGTCTGTGTCTCACTTATTGTAAGAGTAGCATGTGGGATGGGCTGTGTTGGTGGGGCTGTTTTTGGAAAATATAATCAGCCACGTTTGTTGACTCTACTCTTGCTGAATAGGTTCATTCAGGGCCTGGGTATTTTGTTGAGTCCCTGTATCATCATGATTAGTGTGATTTATGAATTTGCAGATGTTAAAAAAAGCTAAGTTTACACAGTTTTTGGGTGGAACCTGAACTGAGTTTACTCAGAGCCATGTGAATATATGATGGGGAGGGGCTGGCAAAGCCTTACCTCATCATGGAGGAATAATCTATAGATTACTTTTTTCTTTTAAGAAGGAACAAGCTCATTGTCTTTGTTCAGAAGCCTAGGCAATCTCACAAAGCACGTAGTTACTGTTAAGTTTCTTTGACAATTGTTTTATGGGGCTTAAAATGTTCTGCAGTCTTGGGAACAAGACAGACAAGGCTCTACTCTTACGAAACTCAGATTCATTTGAAAAGACAGATCCATTTAAACAAGTAGATGGATAGAAATTTCAGATAGTTATAAGATTCGTAGGTAAACAAATGAGAGAGCCTGGGGTCAGGGTAGTTGCCATGATGTCTTTGAGCCTAGTTAGTTGGGCAGTGGAGTCATCAGAAAAGTTATCTGTGGAGTTTCATGTAGCCTTCTTCTCAGGCTCTCCACGCGTGTACTCCCTTCATAACAGAGAAAATTATCAAGGAATGGTTAGGGGAAGTGTGGGCTTGCTGATTCATATCCTAGAATAACAGTTGGATTTAGCCACCCCTGTAATATCTGTCCTTCAAGTTTTTTCCCTTCCATTCCCCCTCTAAGAATAAAGGTTCGATAGAGGTAATTTAGGAACATAAAAAGAAATGTTACTTTCACACAGTAGAACACATGTAATTCATTTATTTTCCCTGAGACTGAAAGTGTGAAAAGTCATAAGAATAAATTTGTGAAAACTGGATCCGTAATAGATTATTTAGGCAAGTTAGTAGTATTAATATATCTCTTACCACATGAGCATATACGAGGGCCTCTGTGTGGTTTTCCTCTCACTATCTTATCCCATCCACATGGTAAGTATTAGTCGTGTGCCTTCTTTGTGCCCATCTCTGGGGTTGAAGGATAACAGCAGTAATCAGGGTCCCTGTGTTCATGGAGGCAAACAAAAAAAGAAAACAATGAGGCAAAGTAACTCTAAGCCAGGCAAGAAACAAATCACAGTTGATAGAGAGGGACTGACTTTAGGTGAGGCTTTAAGGAAGGGCTCTGAGGATGTCATCAGTGGTGTCAGTTATTGTGGTGCTAAGCCAGTTGCCTAGGCTGGAAGATACACTGGGCCAAATCCAGGACCTCGTTGGCACCATGCTTAGACTGTAATTGAGGACAGATTGGGTGAGAGCTGGGGGATCCTGTGGTTTCTGCAGTGTACTGAGTCCTTGAAGTTTAATAAGAACCTTTGCCCTGGTCTGAGTGGTTCAGGGTCACTCTTCAGTGACATTGGGTGAGGGCACCTCTGCAGAGCTTCTCTTGCTCTGAGCCCAGGTCTGATGGAAACTGTTGCTCTGCTTGAAGCTTATCCCATGAGTGCTAGGGAGCAAGAGTTTTCAAAAGCCTGACTTCATCTTGGCTTCCTGGTTTTGGCTTCCCAGTTTTCCTTAGTATTTTGTTGGAGAGTAGTTGCTAAGTGACAGATTCCTCTGGCTGGAGCAAAGGAGATGGCCAGTTGAAGAGGGTGTGAGTCCTGTGAAAGATGACTTCTAGGAACAAAAATCCAGAGAGAGTGTTTCATTTTCAGAGGGAGGTCCTATTGCAGAACTTCCCACGTCCGTTGTGTCTACCTCTTGCCACCTCTCTTATGACCTCTGCTATTGGTTTTGGGATTCATAGACTTTTGCTGGCTTGGTTAGAGCCATGCAAACCTCAAGTCTGGTGGTAATTACTGGAGTGAGGTGGCCTGGTGTGTGAAAGTACATTTACCCTGGTAGAACATTGTAGAACTCTTCAAGGGGGGAACAGACCTTTAAATGGGAACATTTGGTTCAAATTATTTTGATTTGTGTTAATGGGTTGGTTCCAAAGTCATGACTTGCTTTGGGAAATCTAATGGAGAACACTTGTGGGGTGTTATGTGTTTGCTTTTTTTATTTTTTTTCGAGCAATGTGTCCTCTGCCTTCTTCTTAGGTCAGGCTTCCCAGGTAGTGCTAGTGGTAAAGAACCTGCCTGCCAATGCAGGAGACTTAGGAGACGTGGGTTCGATCCCTGAGTCGTGAAGAGCCCCCTGGAGGAGGGCATGGCAACGCGCTCCAGTATTCTTTGCTGGAGAATCCCATGGATAGGAGCCTGGCAGGCGATAGTTCATGGAGTTGCAGAATTGGACACTACTGAAATGAATTAGCACATATGCACGTTTCTTTGGTCATCTCTCCTTGTTCTAGAGACACTTCACTAACATTTCTGGAATCTTGTTCTCTTTGGAGAAGGCATCTTTTCTTGAGATTGTGATTTTCTTCCTTCTCTTGTGAAGAAAGGAGTGTGGAATGCTCTGGGTATGTTGGTCTATGGGATAAAAGGTTCGTGGTCACATCCTCTTTTCCCTTACCTGTTAATTCCTCACCTCACATGTATTTTGTATTATTTAAACCCCTGTCTGTGTGCTTATGAGCATAGCTGTTGCTTGGCTTAGTGGGGTTTATCTTGGGTCCAGTACCTAGCATAAAAAGTATTTTGGATTAGGATAGAGTGGAATAAGTAAGTCCCTCACTTTCTGGAAAGACTAGGAGAAAAACCTGTCTAGAGGCCTTATGGGTGGAACCCAATGTTTTATGTGAAAACACATAGTAGTAAGAGCATGGAAATTAGACATCTCTCTTTGTCACTTACTGGCCCTATGACCTTAGACAGGTTGTTTAACCTTTTTGGTGCCAATTTCCCATCTGTATAATGGGGATTGGAATTTTCTCAAAATTCCATTTTGAGGCTTAGATAATATATGTAAAAGACAGCATAGAGTATAATAATTTAATAAATAAATGGCAGGTGTTACTGTAAATAGTTATTTTCTGTGTGGGGACTTCATCGATGGTGCTAGAGATGGTATATTCTGGCTGTGAAGAGTGGGTCCAACTCATAAAAATTATCACTCTTGGAGAATCACATCAGTTAGATGTGTTTTTTGGTAGGGATGAAGGGCCTGTGAGTCAGGCCCTTGTTTATCCTTGTTTATCCTCCCAAAACCTTGTCCACCAAAATCCTGGCTTTTTCATCTGTTTGCATATCTGTCTCAGGTGGCCTTGTCTCACCTTTGAGAACTTCTTATACTTATTTTCTGTTTTTATTTTCTGTATCTAGAGAAGCCTGCCATGGATATTCCCCACCTCCTGTAATTACCCTGGAGGCTTCCAAGACCTCTCTGCACCTCAGATGATGTCGAATAGTTGGCTCTGGGACCTAGGCTTGCTCCCAAGTCTTGCTGGCTGCCGCCACTGGCTTCCCAAGCAGGCAGCTGTGGGAAGTGTGATCACTTCTGGGAGCCACAGTGAGGCCTCTCTCACCAGTATCTGAGCAGAGTTCAGGGATGCAGGGAGGTGGGCTCACTGAAGCAATCTGGGGTTCATTGACATAAAGATGGCACCTTTGATCACTGGGCTTCCCTGACATCTCAGTTCATAAAGAATCTGTCTTGCAATGGGGGAGACCCTGGTTCGATCCCTGTGTTGGGAAGATCCCCTGGAGAAGGGAAAGGCTACCCACTCCAGTATTCTGGCATGGAGAATTCCATGGACTGTATAGTCTATGGGGTCGCAAAGAGTTGGACATGACTGAGCGACTTTTACTTTGATCACTAGGACATATGATTCATTAGATTTTACTAATTACAATGATACCTACCATTCATGAATGCTTCAGTTCAGTTCAGTGGCTCAGTCGTGGCCAACTCTCTGTGACCCCATGAATTGCAGCATACCAGGCCTCCCTGTCCATCACCAACTCCCGGAGTTCACTCAGACTCGCGTCCATTGAGTCCGTGACGCCATCCAGCCATCTCATCCTCTGTCGTCCCCTTCTCCTCCTGCCCCCAATCCCTCCCAGCATCAGAGTCTTTTCCAATGAGTCAACTCTTCGCATGAGGTGGCCAAAGTACTGGAGTTTCAGCTTTAGCATCATTCCTTCCAAAGAACACCCAGGACTGATCTCCAATGGACTAGTTGGATCTCCTTGCAGTCCAAGGGACTCTCAAAAGTCTTCTCCAACACCACAGTTCAAAAGCATCGATTCTTCGGTGCTCAGCCTTCTTCACAGTCCAACTCTCACATCCATACATGACCACAGGAAAAACCATAGCCTTGACTAGACGGACCTTAGTCGGCAAAGTAATGTCTCTGCTTTTGAATATACTATCTAGGTCGGTCATAACTCTTCTTCCAAGGAGTAAGCGTCTTTTAATTTCATGGCTGCAGTCACCATCTGCAGTGATTTTGGAGCCCAAAAAAATAAAGTCTGACACTGTTTCCACTGTTTCCCCATCTATTTCCCATGAAGTGATGGGACCAGATGCCATGATCTTTGTTTTCTGAATGTTGAGCTTTAAGCCAACTTTTTCACTCTCGTCTTTCACTTTCATCAAGAGGCTTTTTAGTTCCTCTTCACTTTCTGCCATAAGGGTGGTGTCATCTGCATATCTGAGGTTATTGATATTTCTCCCGGCAATCTTGATTCCAGCTTGTGCCAGCAAATTTGGAAAACTCAGCAGTGGCCACAGGATTGGAAAAGGTCAGTTTTCATTCCAATTCCAAAGAGAGGCAATGCCAAAGAATGCTCAAACTACCGCACAATTGCACTCATCTCACACGCTAGTAAAGTAATGCTCAAAATTCTCCAAGCCAGGCTTCAAGCAATACGTGAACCGTGAACTTCCTGATGTTCAAGCTGGTTTTAGAAAAGGCAAAGGAACCAGAGATCAAATTGCCAACATCTGCTGGGTCATGGAAAAAGCAAGAGAGTTCAAGAAAAAACATCTATTTCTGCTTTATTGACTATGCCAAAGCCTTTGACTGTGTGGATCACAATAAACTGGAAAATTCTGAAAGAGATGGGAATACCAGACCACCTGACCTGCCTCTTGAGAAATCTGTATGCAGGTCAGGAAGCAGCAGTTAGAACTGGACATGGAACAACAGGCTGGTTCCATGAATGCTTACTACATGCCAAATGTGCATGGAGTAGTCATTTATAACCTTCATTTTCCCAGCAAGGAAACTGGGGCTTTTGGTACCGATGTAACATAGCCAGCTTTCTGTACACTTCCTTATGACATCTTGTTTCTTTCCTGATGTCTAGAAAATTTCTCAGTGTCAGTGCGTGAAGACAGACAGGATGGGAATCTCAGTGTCAGAGCGTGAAGGCAGACAGGATGGGAATCTCAGTGTCAGAGCGTGAAGACAGACAGGATGGGAATCTCAGTGTCAGAGCGTGAAGACAGACAGGATGGGAATCTCAGTGTCAGAGCGTGAAGACAGACAGGATGGGAATCTCAGTGTCAGAGCGTGAAGACAGGATGGGTGCAGTGGGGAGAGTGTTGTACTGTAAGTCCCTTTCCCCCTTCCTCCCACCCTTCCTTCTGGTTTGTAAGATTGGGGGCTTGGCCTGGAGGAGCTAACACTCTTGACGTGATGAGGAGGATCCTGAGCCCTGGCCTCAGACTCTGTTGGGGTTGCATCCTGACTTGACCGTTTGCTCATCCAGGGGCCTTGGGAAGTGGTGGCCTCCTGTGAGCTCAGTTTCCTCACTTTGGGATGGTGACTGTCCCCTTCTGCTGTAATGGGGACTAAGTGGCATGACACGTGGTGAAGCACTTTGTGAGTGTCATTACATGTGAGCTAAAATTAGAGACCATTTTATGTTAATTCTCTTTCTCTCAGATGTTCTTGTTTTCCCTTAATGAATTGATGGTTTTAAAGCCTTTTTCTTGGGGAAGTGTCACAGACTTTGTTGAAAGTCTGATGGATATTCTGGACTCTTTCCCAAAAAAGGGAATGTTCACCCCAAATCATATTCAGTTTCAGAGGACTCAGGATCTTCTAAAGCTCCTTGTCTATGAACTCCAGAAGGAAACCCTCCCAGATGATTGTGACCTCCTTTCTACAGAGACCCTGCCTTATTTTCCCTCTGCACCCTGCTGGCCCTTAGCTGAGGCTGGGGTCGTGGAGGAGCTCTCCTGAGGACTGTGGGATGGGTTTCCTTTTCTTCCTCCACTCCATTCACTACTAACATGCAGCCTCCTACTTGCTTGGCCCTGGTGTTGCTGCCCAGAACACACAGCAGGAATGTTCTTCAGGGGTGGGCTGCCCTGGGAGCAGGGAAGATCAGTCTTTGTCTTCCTGCCTGGGTTATTTTAGGAATGAGAGGGGGATAAAGGAGGAGGGAGACCCTGGGATCTCAGGAATGACCAAGCTCCTGTGTGTTGATGGCCTGCTCTATGCCAGGAACTGTCCTAGGTGATTTGCAGTCATTTCTGATCCTCACAAGAACCCTATTGGGTAGATGCGAGCCTCACTATCTCTTTACAGATGAGGACACTGAGGCTGAACGAAGTTAACTGAGCAGGACAAGAGGCCGCGATGGGAGTCAGGACCAGTCTGTCTTGGTCGTCTGTCTTGGTCACAGAACGCCTCTGTGCTGTGCTGTTTCCTGAGACAGAGTCATCCTCCGAGGTGAAAGGTAGCTTCACACCCTTTGCTGTTGATAAAGGAAATGCTTTTCCTCCTGGGGCCCAGACATCCGCTAATGGCAGCTTTGTTATGCGCTCTAGACAGCCTTTGCTGTGCTGAAGTGCAGATGTGTATTTTTAGAAAAGGAAGAGACTTCTCTGTCTACTGTTTGTGTACAGAGATGTATCAGTTTCTGAAGACTAAGGCCAGCTGAAGCAGCCAAACGTCTGCGGTGGTTGATGGCTAAATGCCAGTGGCTGATCTCCTGGCTGGCTCGTGTTTGCTGTGATGGCTTGAGGGGCAGGACTGACCCTCAGGTCTCTTTTCTTAATAGGCTGGGTGCTGTGTCCCCACAGGGACCTGTGTCTGCTCCCCCCTCGCCGAGTCTGCACTTGCCACTAGCCTGGCTCTTGGAGTGTCGGCAGCTGGTTAGGTGACATCCTTCTCTTCCGTTTTCCTATTAGCGTTTTCTCCTTTCTATCTCCCCAACCACTGGCCTTTCCCCCATGTAAGACCAACTGCATTTTAAGTTCTTGTTATTGTCAAAGAGGTGTTTATGTACCACACTGAGACTGACCACCTAATTCCTATATAGAACTAGTTGCTTAGAGTTCATGGGGCCAAGCTGCTACCCCTGGGAGCCAGGACAGTGCATGGTGATGTCGGGGTCCCTCTGTGTCCCCGTTGTCTGCCCACATTTAGAGCTGACACACACAGAGTGCTCCTTATGTACCAGGCAAGTGGCTCCATGGATTCTCTGTCCACTCTCCCATCAGCATTCTGAGGGTAGTTGTGGGATTGCTGGATTTTCCAGATGGGAAGGCTGAGGTTTGGATGGGCCCATGACCTGCCATACTGGGGCAGTGCCTACACTCAGAGCTGGGCGCTGAGGTGCGTGTGTGAGGCGAGGCTGAATCAGCTCAGACAGGGAGAAACATGGGGTGGGCCCCCCTGAGGCCCGTATTCTTGCTCCCGGGAGGCTGTCCCTTGGTGTGGCACAGGTGAGCCAGAATTTCAGGTCCTCTGGAGGATTAGTCTCGTTGACCTTCTTGGTGCTGACAAAGAGGATTTGAGTGGGATTTTCCCTCCAGTGAGGATTTTGTCTTAGTGAGAGTTGTAGAACTGGACCTGCTGCTCTGTGTCATTCGTGCCCACCCCACTGCTGTGACCTCCCACACCCTTCCCCTTTATACTCGGAGTGAGCACTGCATCTGAGAGACACTGTCGAGAAAGAGGCTACGTTTTGTGCTGCCCTGTGAGGATCTGTATATAGAATGTTCAGTATCTGCTTTAAAAATACTTCCTTCTCTTAATTTCATTTAGCTGATCTTCTTCATTCTTTTCATTTCATTCATTCATTTATGCATTTATCCATTCTCTGTTGATTAGTATGATTAAAGCATGCACATATGCCAGTAATTCTCCCTTAAAGGATGTGACCTTTGTGGGAACAGAAAGACCCAGTACCAGTCAGTATGCTAAGGACTTTTCCTGTATTATCTCAGAGGAGCCCTGTGAGGTAGTCAGGGGACTGAAGAAAAGAAGGGCAGCAGAGCCTCGTGATTGAGAGAGGTCCTGGAGGGGAGATTGCCGGAGAGAGAACCTCTGCTCTGTTGCTTGCCGGCTGTGGACATGGGCAAACCACTCAGCCTTTTTGATCATCTACTTTCTCATCTGTGAAAGGAGAAGGCAGTGGCACCCCACTCCAGTCCTCTTGCCTGGAAAATTCCATGGACGGAGCAGCCTGGTAGGCTGCAGTCCATGGGGTCGCGAAGAGTCAGACACGACTGAGCGACTTCACTTTCACTTTTCACTTTCATGCATTGGAGAAGGAAATGGCAACCGGCTCCAGTGTTCTTGCCTGGAGAATCCCAGGGATGGGGGAGCCTGGTGGGCTGCTGTCTCTGGGGTCGCACAGAGTCGGACATGACTGAAGCGACTTAGCAGCAGCAGCATCTGTGAAATGAGGATGATGGCACCTGCCTTCATAGGATTTCGAGGATCAAAAGAGACAGTGTAAATTTCACACCATTTCTCTGGTATGTAGTAAGAACTTCTTAAAAGGTGTCTATTTTCCCTTTTATTGTTTGTAGGCATTCCTACAAACAGTGTTTTAGGATCTGTTTTAAAGATCCAGAAACCAAGCCCTGGAGAGGCTGTCTCAACTCACGTTACAGTGAATACTGCAAAGGACGATAACATATTAACTGCCATTGAATGCACATAGTGCCACGAAGAGGTTCCAGGGAGGGCAGTGGCGCTTGGTTTGTGAGTGGCAGGAGATGCTGCAGGCTGGGTGATGTGGCATTGGGAGGACTTCATGGAGGAGATGGCATTGGAAGGATTGGTCCATCTGGATGAGGGGAGACCAGAAGCTAAATATTCTGACGGAGGGAACAGCAGGGATAAAGGCCCAGCCATGAGGATAGGGTGGCATGTGCGCTTGCGCTGGGAACCCTTAGGTTCAGAGGAGAAGAAGGACTGTGTAAGCCTCAGGAACGTGGGGCCTGGGCGATGGCTCTGTACAGAGTTTAGCCCAGCTGAAAGGCAGTGTCTAGAGGGGTAAAGCTTTAGTTGGTGAAAGGGAGTTGACTTAATGGAAAGGAATTTTGAACTTCAGTTGGTGAAGTTGATTTCTGCCCACAGTGCCTCCTGGGATTGTTTATTTCGTCTGTAGAATGCCATCCCTCTCTCTCAGCTGCCTTCCTTAAACTGTAAGTCACTCTAGACACTAGTTTTGGTTTTACCTGGACTGTGAACAGATACTCCCTGAGCTTTTGGTCAGCATTCTGATAGTAATAGGAGACTATAGGACTGTGTGGCCAGTTCTCTCCCTGGGGTCATTTAAATTTGAGACCATCGGACCTTGAGCCAAGTAAAAACTTATTTGAAGTAAATATCGTGGGTGGCCCTGTGGTATTCCCAATCATGTTTCCCTCCTTTACTCTCTCACAGTTTTTCCTTATTTTCCATGGTCCAGTTCTCACCATAAGTAGTTCTCAAGTCTTAGCTCATCAGCCGAGGCAAATGCTTCTCGCTTCCTGTAACATGAGGTTAGAGAATGTCGTGTGCAAATAAATCCCTTTGTGTGTGCAGGGTGGATGCTGTCAAGGTGAGCACTTTGTGAAAGTGAATCTTGCCTGCAGTGCTTGCTTTGCAAGGTAAAAGATTGCTTTAGTTTTGAACACCTGTGCCCTGACACGATTTGTTTAGTGTTTTCATCATTGGATTTTCCTGGAGCAAGAATGGAAGCTCTTTAAAACAGGGATCTGTTCTCTCAATATGTGCTGCAGCCTTGGCTTGTGGGAATTAACCAGTAGGTTTCTGATCTCTGGACCAGGCAGTCCTTCCTTCCCTCCTGTTTGTCTTTGCGACCCCATAGACTGTAGCCTACCAGGCTCCTCTGTCCATGGGATTTTCCAGGCAATAATACTGGAGTGGATTGCCATTGCCTTCTCCAGGGGATCTTCCCAACCCAGGGATAGAACCTGGGTCTCCTGCATTGTAGACAGACGCTTCACTGTCTGAGTTACCAGGGAAGTCCATTTGGTTTCTTGGCCTTACTAAAAAATGACTGTCAGAGGATAAATAATTGGTGTACTATATAGATCCCAGGAGCAATTGGTTGTCTTTGCACTAAGTTGATTTTAAACTGGAGGTAGTGATCCAGATCATCTTTTTACCTATTGTCTCTGCTGCACTATTTATCTCTTTCATGCTAATTCCATTCCCAACTTCAACTTGATCTAAAAAAATGATTTTATCACCATCTTCTCTGAGCCACAAACAGCACTTTAAAAGGAGGCAAAGGATGTGAATGAAGGTCTGCAGTTTTGAATAATGTTATGAAAGATCGAAACCATTAAGACAGGAGAACTTTCATCTTAGCTGAAGCAGTTCAAATAGGTTTTCATGATGAGTAGGCATGGACTCTGTCCACTCTGTAGTTTCCTCACCCTTGAGTGAGACAGGTTCTCGTATAAAACAGAAGGAGCAAGAGCAACCAAACACAACAACCCCCAAATCAAGAGACTTCAGAGCAAGTGAAGTACCTGCAGCCTTATCTTTTCTCTTCCCTCCCAAAACACTCACATTGGTGTTGGCTTTTCTTCCGGAAAGATGAATGGTGCTTGGGAAGGAATGTGGGTTCATTTTCAAATATGACTCGCCATGTGGTATCATATGCAGTGATTGGAGACACAATCAGTAGAGAGACTGGTCAGCCTTCTCTCCAGGGAAAACCTACGGATGCTCTTAAAGCCCTCTTTCCCTGTTACAATCCTCCCCACTCTCTGGACACAAGATCCATTACTTTAGGGCCCAGAGCGTCCTCCTTCCCCTCATTAGACTCTCCTCCTTTACTAGTGGCACATTTTCCTTTTCATCTGCAAACAGGCTGAAGTCTTTATTGTCTTTTAAACAAGAGGAAACAAAAAACCAATCCCAGCAGAACTTCCCTTTGTACCTCTCCCACTTATGTACTGTCCTGTGCTGCTACTGTTTTCCTAGCTAGAGTGTTTGAGAGAGTATTTTGTGTTTACTGCCTCTACCACCGAAAGCCCTGAGGTCCAGTTTCTGCCCATAGTTCTCTTTGGACCTGCTGTCTGTCTCAGAGGTCCCCGGGGCTGCCCACTTACTTAAACCAGTGATTGTTCTTGGCCTTCTTCTTTCTCGAGACTCTTCTGCTTTGCCTTCATCGATCGTATACTCTCCAACCCTCTTCATCCCTTCTGAGTATTCCTTCCTAGCTCATTGTGTTTGTCCTATGGCTCTTCCCAAGGTTCCAGGCCACCTTTGCCTCCCAGACCAGAGGGTTTGTCTCTTTCTGTCATCATTAATCTCTCCTGTCCCTGGCTTCAGCCATCACCACGTGGACATGATTCCCATACTTCTGTCCAACAGCCCCTGCCCCTTGCCTGTTCTTCATCGTCCTGAGGGCCAGAGAGCTCAGGAGGTCTGCCTGACTCACGGGAGGTTGTTCGTAAGGTCTGTATGTCTCTAGAGTCCTTGCTTCACGGGCATACTGCCCCTCCCCAACATTGGAAAGGTAGTTCACTTTGACCAGAAAGGTAGAAATGAAACTGAGCTCTAGCAATAGTTTGGATTTGCTAGTTGTCCTCCCTTCAGAGCTTGATAAAGTTATGATAGGCACTTGTGCTAAAGGGTTCTACAAGTTTTCTGTGAAGAGTTAGGGAATTCTATGTTGAGAAATGTTAATGAAAAAAGAAAGTCTTCCGCATGAGGTAAGCAGTAGGGCTAAGTGTTAGGGAATTATTTACCAGGTAGGGGCTCTGAGCAGCTGGATGTGGTTTGGAAGGGGCAGGTCTCAGATGGGAGTCCTTTAGCCTGTGAGGCGTTGTGGGTGTTAGTGGGTATTGTCATGAGGACCCCATTGTCCTTTGGAGACCTGGGACCAGCTCAGGCATTGCCAGACTCCTCTTGACCAATGTTTATGCTGTCCAAGGTAAAAGGCCTTCTAGGGAAAGAAAGTATGACAGGATCTGCATTCCTAAAATCATTCTTGTGTCTCGTGACATTCAGAGTTGGTTTCTTAATGGAGGCTGTCTCAGGGCAGGTTTATTTTAGTTTTCTCTGAATGACTCTAATGATAGGAGTCGTGCTATTAATACAGATGTCCATGGCTTGTCACAGAGGTTTTTATCATTTTGCTCATAAATTCTCACACGTTGATGTATTTTGGCTTCTTGCTGCATATAAACTGCCAGCAGTCATATTGATTTTTACACGATCTGGTTGAGTGTCCTGGATGGGGGCTGGTGGAAAGGTTCTTTGATTCAGAGGATTTCTGTGTTCCTCTGCATTCTGTCATTGTTATAACCACGATCTCTCCCAGTAAGTTTGTGGCTTACTTGTGCCTTAGAGGACCAGCAGAACAGAAGAGTTTACCAGCCAGAGCCCTGGGTGTCCTTCTGCCTGCAGCCAGGGAATCGAGCGGTTGTCTTTCTGTGTCCTGTCGAGTGCTTCTTTTGGCACCAGAGAGATGTCAGTCTCTTGTGCAGAGTCTTGCTGCTCTGAAACATGTGAGCCTCCCTTACTTCTCACACTTGGCTTTGTCAAGCTCCAGAGGTGGTGGAAGTACTGATGGGGGAGGGTCAGAGAATGTGCTCAGCAAAATTTGTACTGGAAGAATTGCTTAGACTGTAAAGTGGCTTTCTGAGGCAGTTGATGAGCAGCTTATCCTTACAGTGCTATAGCGTAGATTTTTAAATTGTGGGATCTAGAGTCAGGCTCTTGGGTTTATATCTCGGTTCCACCACTTAACTGGACATTTTCCTGTTTGTTAACTGGATTTAAACAATAGTACTTACCTTAAAGGGATTGGGGGAGAATTGCATGACATAATACCTTTAAAGCATTTAGGGGCTGGGTGCATAGTAAGCTTTCAATAGGTTGTTGTCTGTTATGACGTTGGAAGTCCTTCAGAATAGCCTTAAATCCATGTTCTGAGAATGTTGCAAGTCCTTCTTAGTATGTAGACAGCATTCTACTTGGGCATACATTTGTAGGAAGCTACAAGCTCTAGGAGAACTGGGTTATGTATGTTTTTGTTTGTATTATAATGGAGAACACAGAAGACAGTATCTGACCTGTAGTAGGTGCTTAATAAATCCTTGTGGAATGAATGAATGAAGCTGTGAGCCAGTCAAGAACAGGAATATGACTGGGTGGGATGTTTGGTGTAGCCAAGTTGTTTTTATTAGTTTGTAGCTATAGGAACCTGCATCATCCTGGAAATCCTGAGAGGTAGGCAGCAAATTTAGGGGGAAAGTCTTCTTTTTTAAACAATTTAATTGGCATACAAAAGACTACACATGTTAAATTGTACAATTTGATAAATTTTGTTATCTGTATACACCTGTGAAGCCATCGCCACAATGCTAGGGGAATTCTTAATGCTTGTCTCAAAAGTCTTTTGTTTCTGGGTAGCTGATCAGCCACTTCCCTCTTTGCCTTGATGTGGCTCTCTGCCTCACCTAGAGGGAGGGTCTGCTTTCCTCCCCTTACGTCATTCCTTCCCAGCCACCAGCTGCATTTTTATATCCTTGCCAGTGAGCTTTCAGATGATTATTGTGTGTGTTTGTGTCTTTGTTGAGTGTCTGTTCCCACCAGGTTGCAGGTTGGGGGCACGAGGACTATATCGGTTTTGTTCAGTGTTCAATTCTCATTGCCTCCCACAGTCCCCCACACATAGGAGGTGCTCAGTGGAGAGGTAGAGTATGAAGCAGTGAGTCATGGTGCTTTGGGGCCTGAATTGAGAACATAGGAAACAAGTGTTCTGAGACTCAGAAAGTTATTCTTATCTTTAGCAGAGGGAAATGAAAGGGAAGAAAGGCCTCCTAGGGTCTGAATGACTTTAGCTTCATTACTGAGTGAGACCAAGGAGAGCCTGGAAATGCAGGGAATTTAACCTGATATAAGCCAGACCCAAAGATGAGGCACATGGGGACCTCTTCTGTTGTTCTGAGCCTAGCTGTTTTATGCAGGAGTAAACATTTATGTTGGGGCTCTGTTAGGTTTTGTGGTTTGTTTTTTTTTTTTAATTGCAAACTGTTTCTCTACTACAGGTTGCCATAGAAGGAGACTTTGACTGGATATGCTCTCAGAAGTGCCCCCACCCCATCCTTTTCTTCTCCAGTTGTGGTATTTCCACTCCACTCCATCCCACCCCTCAATAGTAAATGGCAGTAAATTTTCAGAGTCAGCTCTGATTCCCTCAAAGAAAAGTCTCTCTTAGGTACTTGAAGAATCATAAAAATAATAATTAAGAATGACACAACCAAGTAAGTGGTCTGTGGTGTGCATTTTGGTGAGAGTCAACATTGTAAAGCAGTAAATACTCACTGTGGTGGAGAAGAACGAGCAAAACAGGCTTTTAGAACCCCCATTACAGAGAGAAGGGGAGGGGTGGGGAGCAAGAGAGAGCATATTTGTGCTGGTGAAGCTGATTTTCCACTAAATGTTTACAGAAGATCTGGATACCAGATTCATTTAGAATTATCATTTCTTTCAGATGCTAGCAGGCAGCTGGGATGCTTTGGGAAGAAATGAGGTGATTCCAGAGGTACCACTTAAGAAGGCTCTGAAGCCTTTTGTTCTGTTAAGGTGTATTTTGTACAGATTTCATCCCAGGTGCTTTGCTCCCTAGATATCTGTCTCTGTCCTTCCATTTGTTCATCATCATTGACTGCCTTTTATGTATGAGGCTGTATCCATATACTCATCTGTCTTCCTCCGTTTGTGTATCCAACTATCCTATTATTGACTATATCTATCCTATTATTGACTGTCCTATTATTATCCTATTATTGACTGTCCTATTATTATCCTATTACTGACTGCCTGTTACATACCAGGCACTCTCCCTTCCCTCCTTCCATCCGTCTACCCATTCTCAAGCTATTTATCCTCCAGCTGTACAGAATTTTGGCAATCCTGTTATGTACCAGGTGCTGTTCTAGGTTCTAGGAACCCAGAGGAAACAGGCCTATGAACAAGACTGTTTTGTTGTTTTTCAGCTTTAATGTGAGGTTATTAATTAATGACTTACACCCCATCAACTCCATTTGTCATGCTATGAAGACACAGGCTGGGTCTGCTTTTTCCTTTCTTTGTCTCTCAGACTCGTATATCAGGCACATAGATGCGCAATGCATAGGTTTTTGAATGAATAACCGAATAAATGAGTGATCTATATAGTGTGGGATACGCTGTGAGAAGTCACACAAAGGCAGAATTACTCGCACTGACCCCATTTCTGTGCCGAGTGATGAGGAATGAGGGCTGGCCGAGCATGCTGCTGAGCTTGCTGTCTGTGCACTGGCTCGTGCCCTTGCTGGGCTGATCCCCTGTAGTGAGCTGTGTGGGAAGGCAGCAGGCTGTGATTGCATACAGGATTGGCAAGGTCTCTGGCCTCTCAGAGCTGCCACACTGAGTGAGTGTGGCAAGTGCTCCGAGGGAGAAATCCAGGGGCCCTGGGCATGTGGTGGGGGCAGCCTGGGCCTGTGCAGGATGGCAGGCAGAGTGTGTGTAGCTGGCGGGGGGAACAGGTGCAGTGTGTGGACAGGTGAAAGCAGGCCTGTGTGGGCACCGATCAGGAGGAAAGCCAGGACTGCCCGAGTGAGGAGAGCTGCCCTCTATGGGGCCAGGACAGGGCCAGCTACAGTACTGGAAGCATTCCTTTTAGTGTTGTCGCAGAACCTCTAGATTTTGGTTGCAATGTGACTTCAAGGCTTCGGCTTCCTAAGAAAGGAGGTGTATTGGCTTCCTGTGGTAAAAAATTTCCTCAGACCGGGTGGCCTAAAACAACAGAAATTTATTCTCTCGTGGTTCTGGAGGCTAGAAATCTGAAACCAAGGCTGTGCTCCTTCTGAAGGCTCAGAGGAAGGATTTTCCCTTGCCTCTTCCTGACGTCAGTGGCTTCTAGCAATCCTGGGTGGTGGTTGACTTGTGGCTCCATCACTACACTCTTGGCCCCTCCTTCCATGTGTGCGCATGTCTTCTCTGCTTCTAAGGATACTAGTCCTTGGGTTTTGGCCCCATTCTAATCCAGTGTGACCTTAGCTCATCTAATAACATCTGCAAAGACTCAGGTTTCCCAGTAAGGTCATGCTCTGAGGTTCTGGGTGGACATGAACTTGGGAGACATCATTTAGCCCACTGTAGGAGGGGATATTGAAGTTGGTGTATGTGTGCTGAGAGGCTTCTTACGGATCTTCTCATTTCTCAGGGCTTTTGGGTTGACAGGCAGGAGACAGGTGGTGAGGAGGGTGGGCCAGGAGTGGCTGGAATTCCAGTCTCTAGGGAGGGCTCCTCGGAGAAGGCAGTGGCACCCTACTCCAGTGTTCTTGCCTGGACAATCCCAGGGATGGAGGAGCCTGGTAGGCTGCCATCTATGGGGTCGCACAGAGTCGGACATGACTGAAGCGACTTAGCAGCAGCAGCAGCAGCAGGGAGGGCTCCTGGCTACTGGACCCTTTTCAGCCTAAAGGAAGCTCTGGAACTATAAGAGGTGGCCCTGCTTATGCAGCTCCTGGCTCACGTTCACTGTGTCCTTCCTGCAGTGAGGGGACAGACGTCAGGGTCCCTTACTGGCTGTCCCCAGAGCACCTTGAGAAAGGAGGAAGTGTCCACAAGAATAAAACGGCCAGAATAATTCACAGCCCTAGCCGACAATGGCCTGGGGTTTTTCCAGGCTCCTCTTCTCTGGGAACAGTTTCCTGCTTCTTTCTTGGAGGCGTGTTGCCAGGGACTTTCTGGGTCCAGAACGGGACATCGCTTTCCTTTTCTTTCTTGTGGCCCCGCTTTCTCAGGTTCAGTGTCGGTAGTGTCCTGCCGTCCCTTGGCATTTAAACAAATGACTCAACAATGTCTTCCTATAACAGCAGTTCTTAAACTTACTGTGATTTCCAGATTTGATTGCCAATCTGGAAATTTGATTTCCAGATCTAATTTTCAGATTAGATTCCCAGAATTTCAGATTTAAAAAAGTCTGGGGTGATCTGGTTCAGGTGACCTTACAAAGACAGATCAAGAAACACTGCCGCCGAAGTTATGTTTCTGTTTTCCCTCAAGTAGTACCTGGTGTGTTAAAAGGGATGGCTTCTCTATTTGCATGACACAGTTTGTCCCCAGATTATATTTTTAAAGTTCTGACCTAGGTATGCTGTCTAGGTATACAGATGCCAATTCTTTGCCTATCATTTGCTTGTAGGTAAAGTTTGTAGGTAACTCGATTTTAAGTGGTACCTTGAAAACATTGTCGGACTGTTGGACAAGAAAGAGAGTAGGGCCTGCGTGTCTGGTTCATGGAGTGGCCGCCCGCCTTTTTTTACACAGATGGGCTCCATGGCCTAGTGCTCCCGTGCCCACTGTCAGTGATCGCACGCCAAGGCCTGCGAGGGGTCTCTGCCGAGGTTTCCACCAGCCCGCAAGCAAGAGTATGGGGGCCATCCCCTCCAGCGGCTCACTCGTGGCCACCCACGACTACTGCCGGCACCGCCTGGGCTCCACTTCCAGTTAACAGGTCCTGCGGAAGTGCCGAGTACCCTGGGGAAGCCATCCCCCACCATCCGGGTCTCCCCAAAGCAGACCCAGGACACTGGTGGGCTAGCTTCTTCTAAGGGAAGTCCACTGTCCGGAGTGGACTCATGGCCGTGGTGCTGGAGTCCCCAGAGCACTTGGAGTCTGCCCCTGCCTCCACCAGCACGATCACCTGTGACCTGGCTCGGGAAGCTGCGGGGAAGCAGCAGCCTGGCAGCCAGCCTGGCAAAACCAACCGCAGCCCCTGTCCTGAGTGACCACCACCAGCTTCCAGGCTTCCTTCCAAGGTGCTAGGCTCATCAGAGCCCTCCTCCTCCCCACCGTGCCGTACCTCCCTCCCCCTCCTCTCCCCAAGACCAAGCAGATTGCAGTCAAGGGAAGCAGTTCGGTTTTTAATATCAAAATAGCAGAACACCAAAAAGGAAGTTGAGAGAATCCCACTCTGCTATCTGAGCCACACGAGTGTGCCTTCCTCACACCCCGTAACCCTGTGCCTTGCACCAAATGGACAATAAACTCCAGCAGTGAGAAAAAAAAAAAAGAGAGAGAGAGTAGGAAAAGTGTGTCTTCAAGGCTAAGCTAAGCCTAGGATATGGGGTTCCTGTTTGATTTCATGAGTGTAATGGAGTAAATAAAGGGATGGCTGATCTCCATTTCAGTGATCTAGTTTCTTCCCTTTCTGTAAAAAGAGGATTGCAGGATTTGTCACTTTCCTGGCTCAACTCTTAAAAAGAGTCACGCGAATTCATTTATATATTTAAAAGTGTTATTGGAGGCTTGCTTACTACATACTAGAATTGTGATAGCTGTCCTGATATCATCAGTGGTACGCATTAAACAGTCATGAAAGTCTAAGGAAATTACCTGTCATGTGAAGGGATGGGAAAGGAAGTTGTAGGGAGGCGGGAGAGCTACCATTGGGAGAGGGTAGGGGGTGAGAGGAGGCCACTTCCCTGAGGAAGTGCCCCTCCAAGCGGAATTTGAAGGGTGACAGCAGCAAGGTGGAGAGGGTTGGGTGAGGACTGTGGGCCGAGGAAGCATGCCAGGCTTTGTGGCCAGAGGGGCCCAGGATCTGAGCTGGCCAGTGGGGCTGGAGGACCGAGGGAGGGCCAGGCCAGTGGCGTGTGCCCTTGAGTTGAGTGTCTCCCACCCACTTTCTAGTCAGATTTGTAGTTACTTTGAGATGAAAGGGAAGAATTATAGCTGGGGAGGATGTGGAAGCTGCAGTGACAAGATCAGATCTGCTTTTTGAAAAGATCATCCTGGACAGCTTAGCTGGGAGGGAGCGGGGAGGCCAGCTATGATGCTGCTGGCCTGGGCTCATGCTGCTCAGCAGTGGAGCTCCTCCTCCAGGTGCCAGCTGGAAGAAAGGAGAAGGTTAACACAGGGAGAAGAGCCATGCTGGGTGTGTTTGTGCCTAGGGCTGTCTGTTTTATCTGTGGGCCTCTTGTTCATGAAGCCCAAATACGTGCTTTTTTTTACGGTCTCTCTCATTGTGTCTTGCCTTTTTTAAAAAAAATTGCTATTTAATGCTATTTTAAAAAAAGAACAATCGAAAATTTGAACTCTTGGTATGAATTTTACTATTCATCTTTATATTGTGCAATGCCAGTTTTAACTGTAAATATGAGATAGTTGATTTGTATATAGAATCACTAAAATTATACAGTTTGAATTATGTATCTTATATGCATATTAATTCTGTGCAGACTAGGACACTGCATGAAATGACTCAGCTTTTTTTTTTGTAGTTTTTTTAATTGCAATATAATTGACATATGACATTATATTGGTTTCAAGTATACAGTGTAATAATTCAACATTTTTATATATTGCATAATGATCATCACAATAAATGTAATTGACTCTGTCACCATGCATGGTTACAAATTTTCTTCTCCCTTGTGTTGAGAACTTTCTCTAAGATGTACTTTCTTAAATACTTTCAAGTATGCAATACAGTATTTTTAAGTATAGTAACCACGTTCTACATTACAAACGCATGACTTTATTTTATAATGGGAAATTTGTACCTTTTGACCACCTTCACCCATTTTGTCTGTTTGCCACCCACTGTCTCTGGCAGCCACCAATCTGTTTTCTGTACTATGAGGTAGTTCTTTTGTTTTTGTTTTTAAAGATTCCACATATATGTGAAATCACACATTATTTGTCTTTCTCTGACTTATTTCATTTAGCATGATGTTCTCAAGGTCAATCTAAGTTGCCACAAAGAGCAAGATTTCATTCTTTTTTATAACTGAATAATACTCCATCTCTCTCTCTCTCTCACACACACACACACACACACACACACACACACACTGCACATACGTCACATCTTTATTTATCCATTAATGGACTTTTGGGTTATTTTCATGTCTAGGGTATCGTACATAATGCTGTAGAGAACAGAGAGATTAATGTGTCTCTTTGCATTGCAGATCTTCCTTGACTTATGATGGGGTTATATCCTGATAAACCCATTGTAAGTTGAAAATGTAAGTGAAAAATGCATATAAGGGGTTCCATGGTAGTCCAGTGGCTAAGACTCCATGCCTTCAATGCAGAGGGCTCAGGTTCAATCCTTGGTCAGGGAACTAGATCTTACATGCTGCAACTAAGAGTTTGAATGCCACAACGGAAAGATCCCACATGCTGCAATGAAGTTCAAAGATCCTATATGCTACAGCTGAGACCTGGCACAGCCAAATAAGTAAATAATTAAAAATGCATTAATACATCTAACCTACCAAATATGGTAGTTTAGTCTAGCCTACCTAAACATATTCAGAACACTTACATTAGCCTACAGTTGAGCAAAATATGCAAACCCTATGTGGTAAGTGTTGAATATCTCATGAAATTTATTGAATATTGTATTGAATGTGAAAGACAGAATGATTGTCAGTGTATCAGTTGTTTACTCTTGTGATTGAGTGGCTGATTGGGAGCTGTGGTTCCCTACCACTGCCCATCATCATGTGAGAGTATCATATTGCTTACTGCTAGCCTGAAAAAAGATCAAAATTCAAAACTTGAAGTACAGTTCCCCCCGAGAGTGTTTTGCATTTGCACCTTTTTAAGTCAGAGACTGTCTGTAGTGTTTTTCTTTTCTTTTTAAAAAAATGTATTTATTTTAATTGGAGGATAATTTCTTTACAGTATTGTGGTTTTTTCCATACGTCGACATGAATCACCCCCAGGTGCACATGTGTTTTCTTAAGATACATATCCAGATGGGGAACTGCTGGATGATTTGAGGACCCATCACACTGTTTGCATGGTGGTTGTGCCAATTTACATTCCCACCAGTAGTGCATAAGTGTTTCCTTTTCTCTGTATCCTTGCCAGCACTTGTTGTTTCTTGTCTTTTGATAACAGCGAGTTTAACAGATGTGAGATAATCTTTTTGTAGTTTTGACTTGCATTTTCCTGCTGATGAGTGATGTTGAGCTTCTTTCTTATGTACCTGTTGGCTATCTGTTTGTCTTCTTTGGAAAATTGTCTATTCTGAGCCTTTGCCCATTTTTAAATTGGATTGTTTGGGGTTTTGCTGTTGACATATATGCATTCATTATATATTTTGGATATTAGCCCCTCATTGAATATATGATTTACAAATACTTTCTCCAGTTTGGTAGGTTGCCTTTTCATTTTGTTGATGGTTTCCTTTGCTGTGTAGAAGCTTTCTAGTTTGATACAGTCCTTCTTGTTTATTTTTACTTTTGTTGCCTTTGCTTTTGGTGTCAAGTTCAAAAAATCACCTCAAAGACTAATGTTACTGAGATTACCATCTATGTTTATTCTAGGAGTTTTATGGTTTTGGGTTTTATATTCAAGTCTTCAAGTCATTTTGAGTTAATTTTTGTGTATGGTGTAAGAGAGTGGGCTAGTTTCATTCTTTTGCATATAGCTGTCCAGTTTTCCAAGCACCATTTACTGAAGAAGCTGTCCTTTCCCCAGCTCATATTTCCTAAATTAATTGACTGTATATTATGGGTTTACCCTAGGCTGTCTGTTCTGTTTTAGCAGTCAGTTTTATGTCAGTACCACATTGTTTTGAATGCTATAGCTTTTGTAATATAGTTTGAAATCTGAGAGCATGATGCCTCTGTCTTTGTTCTTTCTGAAGATTGCTTTGGTTATTTGGGGTCTTTTTGTTCCATACAAATTTTAGGGCTGTTCTATTTCTGTGGAAAGTACCCTGACAGAGCTGTTTTTGTTATTTCACTTTTTGATACTTGCATGATCTACTTTGGCTCACTGATGAAGGAAGGAGGATTGAAAGGAAATGTGACTGTGGGCTGCTCCATCCTTTACTGTCCAGTGCTGTCGTGGTCAGCATAAGTAGTCCACTTATCCCAGGAAATAACATGAATAAGAACGGCGATTGCAGGGTTCCTTAGTCATTCATATTTCTAGAATGCCCTTTCCTCCCTTTGCATTTCAGAAGTTCTGGTCTGAAAGGAAAGCGTAGCCTCTCAGGGCTGTCAGTATTCCTGCTTATTCAGTTGTAGACATCACAGGCATACCTTGCACTCACTCTTAGTCTGGCTCAACTCCCACATACTATGGGTCCAGCAGAATCCTTTATTTAAGGGGCATCACACCTTGTGCACATGGGGCCAAAAGGAACCCTGGTGGCCCCACATGACGTTGATGTCGTAAGTCTTGCCTCAGCTCATATGCATGCTCCACCATCATACCAGACTTCACTTGTAAAACTCAAGTTCAAAGACGAAAATTTAAGAATCTCAAAATGGTGACAGACAGGAGAGCACTAAACCAGGCAGGCCCTTCTGTGTGTGAGTCTTTGAAGGAGGCTGCACACCCCAGAAGCACCTTAGGTACTCTCTCTCCTAGGGCACCTGTGGGCCAGTATCCCAGATTCAGTGGAGTCTGTGTCAGATTTATTATTTGCAGGCTCAGAGAAGATTAACCGGGCAGAGCCTGTATTGGGAGCCACAGCCTTGCCTAGTCCAAGAGTATTTGGCTCCCCAGGCACTAAAGGCAGCTACCACTTCTTTGGGAAGCCAGGGTTTGGATGGGTTTCTAGGCAATCAGCTGACGAAACTGGCAGGCGTCACTTCCAGGTGCCATGAGCTGGGTCTGTGCAAATCAGGTTCTAAACAGAGCAGCTTTCCTAGTGGATTGTGTGGGCTTCACAGTCGAAGATGTGGTTGAGAACATTTTTGGGAAAAGGCTCAGTGTTTGGAATTTGTGATTTTTAAATTGAATTATGGTGTTCCCTCCTCTCATCTCTACTGCCACTTAGAATTCTTCCACTATGAACTTTGATTTCCTGCTTTGGAAACATTTGTAAATCTTCTGTCAGGAGTCAGAATTTTCGGCTTGCTCCTTGGAGCCGCACTTTTGTGATCTGGAGAGGTTTACATTCTTGGTACTGGAATGAGATGTTCCGAAGGCTCAGGTGTTAGGAGTTTTCAAACTCCTGCATGTATAAAAACTTCTGGGGAGCCCAGGTTCTTGGACCGTAACCCCGAAGTCGAACTCAGGTGCCTGGTGTGGGCTCCCTGGGAGAGTCCGCCACAGGTGATGTCCCATCATATTTTTGACAAACAGTAAGTAGTCTTTTTGATCCCTCAAATTCTGTGATGGTGTGGGGAGAGGTGGGTACTCTGAGAACTAGATGAAGCCTAATTTTGTATGTGGACTGGGGGATGGAGCTGGGGAGGGGACAGTTGGGGGAGGAGGCAGGGAATCAGGTTCAGTGGGGAACCTATGAGGCAGAATGGTGCCTACCTGGACCTCCCTGCTTGGTCTGGGAGCACAGTCTCCCCTGAGGGCAGCAAGGAAGTGGTTCATTAAACGGGATAAAAGAAAGTGAAACTAACTTCTGAGAACATTATTAGGTGTGGCTATGTTCAGAATTGCTGGATACATTTTTTTTTTTTCCTTCAGGAAACGTTAATTTAATCCAGGAGCAACAGGCAGATTTTCCCTTTTTAATTGAACTTTTTTGGTGCTGAGGAGTAGCCATCTTGCTTCCCATGGTGTTAGTGAAGAGGAGAGTCTGAGTTGTGCCGAGGGATTAGGTGGATTCTGTTTAGAGGATAGTAATGTGGGAAGTCAGCCGGGTAGTGGGTGTAGAGGTGGGTGGAAGGAGACCGAGTGGCTTGGCTGTCCTTTCATCTTTACCCCAAAATAAATCAGCCTGGCGTTTTATGATGTTACTGCGTGAAACTCTACACTACAAATACCTATTGTTTATTGCCTGTTGCTTAGCCAGGCCTGGTGCTAAGTGCTTTTGAGCATTATTTGTTTCCTCACAGAAATCCCCAGAGGCAGCTTGCTTTCTTCTCAGTTTCATACAGGTGGAAACTCAGTACTGAGAGCGTGGAGGGGTCTGCAGTGGGCTGTTGAACCCTGCAAGTTTGTTCCCTTACCCACTGTTCTTGGCTTGTAAGGCTGATGGAAGGCCTTGTTTTACTCACTGTGCCTTGTCTTGCCTTAACTACTCTTCGACTCTTATAGTTCTTGATGAGAGCCACTGGTGATGTAGCAGATTTTGTGTTTCAGTTCCAGGTTTTGCTGCCCAGGACTTTCTGAGTTAATAACAGTTAAATGGACATTGAACCCTAATTCTTTAGGCTGGGTTTTTGGTTTGTTGTTGTTTTTTCTTTTTGTCCTTTGCTGGAAAAGATTTGAAGGTTATAGGGAGGTGATGGACCTTGACTTCCCTTTTCCTACCTTTCAAGTGCCATTCTTGCTTGCCTGAATTTGTTCAGAACAGACATGATTGCCCAAACCGTGGAAGAGGCAGGCCTGAGGGTGTGGGAAGATGGTAAATTATAAAACTTACAGAAGCTGTATTTTCCCTTCCCTTTTCTAACTCCAATCTAAAGACCTTGGAGCCGGAAGGTCTGCATCCCATGATGAGCTGTAAATCCAGTACCACCCCAATTTACTGTTCTGCAGTTGTCCTCTTTTTTACCTAAGAGGTTTACAAGTCTTCTGCTGAATCTCTTAGAAACCTTTTCTGAGAGAGCAGTATTTGTTTCCTTTGATTATATACGTGAAGGAGGCATGGAGAGAAGACGGTTGCTTGCTGATTCCCTGGTAGAAGTGGTGGCACTCAGATCTGCAGCTGTTTAACCAGGTTCCAGATTCACATCTGGGTGATGGCTGTGTCTGTGTGGACCTGGGACAGGCAGGGTGGCCCTGCTCCAGTTTCTCATCAACTCAGTTTTTCTGGCTCCCTGTGCGTCTTCGTTTTATTGGCAAGGCTTCTCTTTTACTTATAAACCTCTTCCAAGAAGGTCTGGCTTTCACTGTAAATTTACGACCATAAATTTTGAGATGGTACACGTCACCCTCTTAATCTAATTGAGCCAGCACATCATTGTGAAGACATCATTTTATTTGGGGGGTATTAGTTGCTATGGTTATTTGCTGAGACCAACAGAATCTGTGTTCTCTCAATTGGATTTTTGGAAACGGCTGTCTGAGAATGACAGAGGTGTGCGTTGCTGGAGGAATATCGAGCAAATATCCTCACCATTAAAATGATTTTTTTTTTTTTAAGGCACAGAAAAAAATTCTTTGGGTGGAGTTTTAGAGCTGGAAGGCCATAGAGATCAAGTGGTTCATTCTCCAGGTTTTGAAATGAATTTCCTAAGGCCAAGCATGTTAAGTAACTCTCCCTAGGTTCACATACATGATTGGTGGATGAGCAAGCATTCAGCCCATTTCTGGTTGTTTTAGATTTTGTTCTGTTTCTGTTACAGTTTAAGTCCTCCTAAGTAATCTTTTTCCAGGAAAAAGACACTGTGATCTTTGATGTCAGAGTCTTGGGTGGGAATCACAATCCTTGCTTAGGAGAGTGTAGTGCTTGGACCAGCAGCACGGGCATCACCTGAAATGCAGCCTCAGATTCTCAGGCATACTGAACCAGAATCAGCACTTTGATAAGATCCTCTGGTGTGTATTAAAGTTTGAGAAGCTCTGCTCTAAGTAAGGAGAATGTACTAGAAACAAAAGCTAAATCTTGAGGCCCAAGCTGGGCTCATTTGCCCCTCCGCCAGTTTGTTCCTGTGCTCCTTCTCAAGCCTCATGCAGTGGTGTTGACCTAGGGAATGCTCACCCAGCCTGCACTCTGGCTCCATCTCATTCTGGCCCCTCCTGGTCTTCTGAGTACCACTCTGACTCACTCTTGCTGCAGATCCTTTGTTTTGACTTGTGTGGTCTCTTCTTCACATCCCCCTCTCATTCTTTTCTAAAACATGCCTGTTTTAGGGGCAAAGCACAAATGTCAGCTTCTCAGAAAGCTAGGCACTACAAGCCTGTGAACCCCCCAAACCCCATTTATCTTGCATGTCATGTTAAGCATGCTCACTCTTTTATCTGTTTCATCTGGGACTGGCCTTCTTCCCCAGGCAATTGACGAAAAGGGTTTGATGATACCACTGTTTCCCCAGTACATTTAAAAGGTACCACTTAAGGTTAATAAACTCAAGAAGAAACCCATACTGCTTTGAGTTATAGTTCAGTTTAAAAAAAAAATTACCGTTACTTAGTCCAGGATTTTTGCCTTGCTTTCAGCTCTGAAGTGTGAAAGGAAACTTTTAATTTGTAGATGCATTGGGGTTTTCTAAGCATCTGAGGAAAACCCTTACGATCTCGAATGTGTTTTTCATTTCACTAGAATGAGGTTCTTTGATTAGTTTGGTGAATCAGTGAGGCAAAAATTTCTTAATTCTTACTCTAATTAAGATTCTCCTTTTGTTAATTCTCTTATCTTTAACCTGCAAGTAAACTTCCACTCAGCCAGTGCTTGTGAGCATCTAAGTTGCCAGCATCTAATATCTAAGGTCTGCCCTGTGCTTTGCTGTTTCATAATATGTTTTCTTGGAGAAGGAAATGGCAGCCCACTCCAGTACTCTTGCCTAGAGAATTCCGTGGACAGTGGAGCCTGGTGGGCTGCTGTCCATGGGGTTGCACAGAGTTGGACACGACTGAAGCGACTTAGCATGCATGCATGCATTGGAGAAGGAAATGGCACCCCACTCCAGTGTTCTTGCCTGGAGAATCCCAGGGACGGAGGAGCCTGGTGGGCTGCCGTCTATGGGGTCGCACAGAGTCGGACACGACTGAAGCAACTTGGCAGCAACAGCAGCAGCAACAGCAACATGTTTTCTTCCTTCCTTCCTCCCTACTTCCCTCCCCACTTTCTTTATTTCTTTCTCTCTTCCTTTCTCCTCCCACCTTTCCCATGACAATCCTGTGAGGTACATATTATCCTCATAATTACATGAACATTTGGAAAGGTTGAGTAATTTGTTCAAAGTCAGACAGCTAGTAATTGGCAGATCCAGGGTTTGAACCCCTGTTTGTGGAGTCCATGTACTTCACAGTCTTCTGAATTGCCCTTGACTTTGCTCTGTGTGTATGTGTACATTTGTACTTGGATGGCCTGGAAATACCCTTTTTTCCCTTTTACTCGATTAGTCCCTCTCAAAATAGATTTCTTTGTTTTAACTAAGCAAACCATCACTCTTTCCTTGAGTGAGTTTTTCCTGTACTGACCTGCTGCCTTATAAGATCTTGGGACATTTTAAATGTAATTGTTCTGAATCCTGTACTCTGTTTTGGTTCTGTTTTGTGTCAGGGCTAAGCAATTCAAATTTAGGGCTGGAGTCTTTAGGGGTTGAGTTTTCATCTGTTGACCTAAAACAAATAGGCTGCCAGTTATTTTTCTAGCAAAAATGGGATTGTCAGGATCAACAAAGAACTGCAGTGTGAGTTCTGCAACCATGGTGAGCCACGTGTGAGTCCCTTGCCCAGGAAGGAGAGACAAACTCTTTTCAAGAGGGAAAAAGGAAGTTGGGAGGACTGTAGTAAACAAAGAGTCCATTGGAGGAATGGGTGTTTAAAGTATAGTGGCTTTTCATCAGCTGAGTGGTAACAATGTCTCATTGGATGAGCTCTTGCCAACTAGAAGAGGAAGTCTTGCTACTTCCTCTTGGACTCTGCTATCATTGTAGGGTGTGAGCGCTCTCCCTTCCAGCCTCCTAACTCTTATTTTAATTGAGGTTTTTGTTTATTAATTTTTACATTTCCTCCTTTTGATTAGGACCCTTCTCTGAAAGGATCATTGGTAAGAGTTAGGTGTTCTTGTTTTAGCAGCTTTTTGTCCCTTTGTGCCAGAAAGGACCTTTTCTGAGTATAGTGTCCCACCTTGGAGGGAAAATACATAGAAACCTACTGAGATTACATCTAAAAGTAACTCTCAGGTTCTTTTATCTAAAGTCCATATGTTGTTAATATCCTAGTCATTGGAAATCATCTGAAATATTACATCATCATCAAAGGTTTGACAAACTTCTGTAAGCTTGATCCAGGTATCTTAGAAAGGCTGTCTCATCAGATGTTGTCTCCTTCAGTTCCGAGGAATCTTTCCATTCAAGTTACCAAACAATGTGCAGATCTGGTTTGGTTTGCTGCTTTGTTTAGCTGTGTTATGTAAATACAAGAGTCTGTTCCCTGGATTTTGGCTGCGGAAAGGTTGGTTAGTAGTACCTGATAGAGTCCTTTCCAGTGAAGTTGAAGAGAGTCTTGCTGGAGGTGTCTTTTCCAGTAATGAAATCTCCAGGTTGCAAGGTGTGATGCTTAGGGTATTCATCTCCCAAGAGCGCTCTGTGAAAAGGTTGCTCTACCAAAATGGTTATTTTTGATAGAAGCAATAAGACATTTACAGTACTGGAGTACTTCTCCTTTTATCATTTGTGAGTCAAAAGAATGATGAGTCAAATGCATTGAACATCTTGTGACTGTCTTAAAGGGTGAAAGTTTGAGTTCCAGAAGGGGTGGATCTGCGATTTAGAAGGATCAATGGCAGTGCTTTTTGCAAAGGTATTTGGAGGGCCTCTATCCTCCAGTTTTGCCGGTTGAGTCTTTTTCTTCTTCTTCTTTATTTTTTTAATTATGAAAGTATGATAACTCATCTATAGGAGACTTGGAAAATATAGAACAAAGTTGCAAATGGTTGCGCTAGTTGTTGCAATTATTTTTTTTAAATAGGTAAATTAAGATTTTTAGTTGGGGTTTTAATTTCAAACTCTCAAAAATTCATAGAACAAATAGACAGAAAAGTAAAAGGATATAGAAGACCCCCAAAGCACTATGAACCAATTCAACATAATTAAGATTTATTCAGTTTTCACATAACAGCAGGATACAAATTCTATTCAAGTTCTCATAGACTCTAAACCAGGAGACACTGGAACATACGCAGAGACATAAAACTGACAAAAATTTCATGGTCTAAAGGTATTAAGATGATTAGATAGCATCACTGACTCAATAGACATGAATCTGAGTGAACTCTGGGAGACAGTGAAGAACAGGGAAGCCTGGCATGCTGCAGTCCGTGGGGTTTCAGAGAGTCATACGCGACTTAGTGACTGAAATGTAGCAACGGAAGGTATTGAAATCATAGTCTGTTCTCTTATCTCTGTGAAATGATAGAAACGTTAGAAATCAATATCGAAAGATATTTGAAAATAATTAACATGTTTTCAAGTGGAATGTGACATTTACCAAAAGAGATCTTTGACTTAGCCATTGAAAGCCTCAATAAAGTTAAAAGACTGAAAAAACACAGAGGGTGATTGCAGAGAAGAAAGCATTTAAATGAGAAATTAATATCAACATGAGAAATTAATATCAAAGATATTTTAAAGAAAACCCATGTATTTGGAAACTAGATGTCCACTTTTAAATGATGAGTGTATCTAAGAAGCCATAATAAGGGAAACTAGAAAATATTTGTAACAAAATAAAAATAAAAAGAGAATTTATCAGAATTTGTTGCATGCAGTTGAAGCTACTCAGTACAATTAAATAAAATGTGGAATCTTAAATAAGGTATGAAAAATAATGGATGCTAGCATAAAATTCTGTGTAATTTGAACAAAATCTATACTTTAGTTAATAATACTATATCACATTTTAATTTCCTGTTTGTTTTACAACATAGTATTTCTTTATTTTCTCAGAATTAGAAGTTTCAGGCCTCATTCAGATTATTTTTTTTAAAATCACTAAAATAATAAGCTTTTTAGACTTTTAGTAATAATGCCAGATGCCAGAATAAATGGAACTAATACCAAAGTTTTGAGTGAATATGAATTAGAAATCTAGTATTCTATTCATACTTAGTCAAACAAATGGAAACAAAATGTCATAAATTTTTTAGTTAAGCAAAAAATCATGTTTTCTAAAATATAGATTATAAATATTATATAACAATAAACTGTGGAAAATTCTGAAAGAGATGGGAATACCAGACCACCTAACCTGCCTCTTGAGAAATCTGTATGCAGGTCAGGAAGCAATAGTTAGAACTGGACACGGAACAACAGACTGGTTCCAAATAGGAAAAGGAGTACGTCAAGGCTGTATATTGTCACCCTGCTTATTTAACTTCTATGCAGAGTACATCATGAGAAACGCTGGACTGGAAGAACCACAAGCTGGAATCCAGATTGCCAGGAGAAATATCAATAACCTCAGATATGCAAATGACACCACCCTTATGGCAGAAAGTGAAGAGGAACTAAAAAGCCTCTTGATGAAAGTGAAAGATGAGAGTGAAAAAGTTGGCTTAAAGCTCAACATTCAGAAAACGAAGATCATGGCATCTGGTCCCATCACTTCATGGGAAATAGATGGGGAAACAGTGGAAACAGTGTCAGACTTTATTTTTTGGGCTCCAAAATCACTGCAGATGGTGACTGCAGCCATGAAATTAAAAGACGCTTACTCCTTGGAAGAAAAGTTATGACCAACCTAGATAGTATATTCAAAAGCAGAGACATTACTTTGCCGACTAAGGTCCGTCTAGTCAGGGCTATGGTTTTTCCAGTGGTCATGTATGGATGTGAGAGTTGGACTGTGAAGAAGGCTGAGCACCGAAGAATTGATGCCTTTGACCTGTGGTGTTGGAGAAGACTCTTGAGTCCCTTGGACTGTAAGGAGATCCAACCAGTCCATTCTGAAGGAGATCAACCCTGGGATTTCTTTGAAAGGAATGATGCTAAAGCTGAAGCTCCAGTACTTTGGACACGTCATGCGAAGAGTTAACTCTTTGGAAAAGACTCTGATGCTGGGAGGGATTGGGGGCAGGAGGAGAAGGGGACGACCGAGGATGAGATGGCTGGATGGCATCACGGACTTGATGGACATGAGTCCGGGTGAACTCCGGGAGATGGTGATGGACAGGGAGGCCTGGCGTGCTGCGATTCATGGGGTCGCAAGGAGTCGGACACGACTGAGCAACTGAACTGAACTGAACTGATACCTGAACTTTTTCTATTATATTTGATAAAGGCATGAGAAATAATAACAATAAAAAGAGTTGGAGAAATTGGAAAACATAAAATAAATGAAATAGGAACCTTAACTATAAAATAGAAAAAGTGAAACAACTAAATAGAAGTAAAAGATCATCATATAGTCCAGTTGTTTTTAAACATGGATGCTAAAAAAAAACAAACCCCAAAAAACAAAAAACAAAACATGGATGCTCATTAGAATCGCATCTGGAGTTTTGGAGGAAAAAACAATACCTGGGTATTTGTATTAAAAAAAAATTCCAAGATAATTCTACTGTGCATCTGGATTTTAAAAAATGGTTGCAGATTTTTCTGTTATATGATAGATTTAGTAATATAGAATTCTATTATTTTCTGTTGACTAATCATGATACAATGGTATTAAAATGAATAAGAGTTACATAATCACAATAACAAAAGATATTTATCAGTTTTCACAATCAATAGCCAGAAAAAAAATAATTACAGTAATAAGCCATAATGGAAATATGATTAACCTAACAATATAAAATATAAAATAATTGCATACAATATGGGGGGTTAAGTAGTGAGGTAATAAGTGGAAGTTGCTGCTGCTGCTGCTAGGTTGCTTCAGTCATGTCCGACTCTGTGCAACCCCATAGACGGCAGCCCACCAGGCTCCCCCATCCCTGGGATTCTCTAGGCAAGAATACTGGAGTGGGTTGCCATTTCCTTCTCCAATGCCCGAAAGTGAAAAGTCAAAGTGAAGTCACTCAGTCGTGTCCGACTCTTCGCGACCGCATGGACTGCAGCCTACCAGGCTCCTCCGTCTATGGGATTTTCCAGGCAAGAGTACTGGAGTGGGGTGCCATTGCCTTCTGCAATAAGTGGAAGTACATACATGCAAATATTTTCATCCACCTAGCCAGTCTGTATCTTTTGATTGGTGCATTTGGTCCATTTACACTTAAATGTAATTTTTGATATATATGATACTATTAACATTTTCTTAATTGTTTTGGGTTTATTTTTGTAGGTCTTTTCCTTCTCTTGTGTTTCTTACTTAGAGAAGTTCTTTTAGTATTTGCTGGTTTGGTGGTCTGAATTCTCTTAAATTTTGCTTGTCTGGAAACCTTTTAATTTCTCCATCAAATCTGAGTGAGTTTCTTGCTGTGTAGTGTATTTTTGGTTGTAGGTTCTTCCTTTTCATCACTTTATATATATCATCTCATTTCTTTCTGGCTTGTAGATTTTCTGTTGAGAAATCAGCTGATAACCTGATGGGAGTTCCCTTGTATGTTTTTTTTTTTGTCACTTTCCCCTTGTTGCTTTTTAATATTTTATCTTTGTCTTTAATTTTTCTCAGTTTGATTATTATGTGTTGGTGTGTTCCTCCTTGGGTTTATCCTGCCTGGAACTCTCTGTGCTTCCTGGACTTGGTTGACTATTCCCTTTCCCTGTTAGGGACATTTTCAGCTATTATCTCTTCAAATATTTTCATGGATTCTTTCTCTCTTTCTCCTCCTCCTTCTGGGACCTGTATAATGCAAATGTTGGTGTGCTTAATGTTGTCCCAGAGGTCTCCTAGGCTATCTTTTTTTTTTTTTTTTCATTCTTTTTCCTATATTCTGTTTTGTGGCAGTGATTTCAGCCGTCTGTCTTCAAGGTCACATATCTGTTTTCTGCTGTCGATTCTTTCCAGTGTATTGTTCGTCTCTGTCTGTTTGTTCTTTAGTTCTTCTAGGTCTTTGGTAAACATTTCTTGCATCTTCTCCATTCCTTTCCAAGATCCTGGATCATCTTCACTATCAATGTTCTGAATTCTTTTTCTGGAAGATTGCCTATGTCTACTTCATTTAGTTTTTTTTTTTTTTTTCCTCCTGGGGTTTTATCTTGTCCCTTTATCTGGGACATAATTCTCTGCATTTTCATATTGATTAACTTTCTGTGGTGTGGTTTTTGTTCTGGTAGCTATGGAATTGTAGTTCTTGGTTCTTTTATCTGCCCTCTGGTGGATGAGGCAAAGAGGCGTATGCAAGCTTCCTGATGGGAGGGGCTGACAGTGGGAGAAACTGGATCTTGCTCTGGTGGGCAGTGCTCAGTAAAAACTTTAATCTGATTGCTGATGGGTGAGGCTACTCTCCCTTCCTGTTAGTTGTTTGACTTGAGGCAGTCCAGCCCCAGAGTCTGTGTGCTTTACGTAGGGTTAATGGTGTCCTCCAAGAGGGCTCATGCCAAGGGGTATCTCCCAGGACTGCTGATGCCAGTGCCCCTGTCCCTGTGGCAAGCCACTGCTGACTCATGCCTCCAAAGGAGACCCTCCAACACTGGCAGGTAGGTCTGGTTCAGCCTCCTGTAGGATCACTACTCCTTTTCCCTGGGTCCTGATATGCACTAGACCAGGGTATGTTTGTGCCCTCCAAGAATGGAGTCTCTGCTTTCGCCAGTCCTGTAATCAAATCCAGCTGACCGAGGTTATATTCCCTGGGGATTTTAGTCCCTTTGATGGATCTTCAGGCTGTGAAGCCTGACGTGGGCCTCAGAACCTTCATAACAGTGGGAAAACTTCTTTGATATTATTCTCTAGTTTGGGAGTCATCTACCTTGTGGGTGTAGGATTTGGTTTTGTCAAGATTGCAGCTTCTCCTTTCTCTTTGAATGTGGGGTCTCTTTTTTTTTGGTGGGTTCCAACATCCTCCTGTCAATGGTTGTTTCACAGCTAGTTGCAATTTTGGTGCTCTCTCAAGAGGAGATGAGCACACATTCTTCCACTCCACCATCTTGAACCACCTTTGCCAGTTGAGTCTTAATGCCATTAGTGCATTCAACTAAAATAGAGAATTGAGGGTGGTAAGTGCAGTAAAGTGTTATTAAATTGGCCAGATAGCACAGATTTGTTGAAGTACTTGACCAGTAAAGTAGGTTCCATGATCATTATGAAAACTGAGAGTAGGTCTCCAAGTACGGACAATCTTTTCCAAAAGGACTCTGACCACAGAAGAGGCTGTCTGCAAGGGGAGGCTTTATTCAGTCCAACAATGACCAAAATATATTTAGATCAATAAGAGGAAGGAAGTTGTATGAAATCTATTTGCCATATCTTGAATGACCTGTTAGGCAGTTTGAAATATCAGAGAGCGGTATCCAGCTTTCTCTAGGTTGTACTTTGGACAAGTGGGACAAGTGAGGTAGGCACTTGAAGCAGTCTTGTTGATGTTTCCTGCCAATATTGATTCACAAATGCTGGCATTTTATTAGTAGACCAGTGGCTGAATGGATGCGCAGTGGTGAGGAGTGGGAATTTTAGAGTCTGCAATTTGACTGGGTTGTTATTTGGTATGAACTAGCACCTTATCTTTTTAATCAAACAATTGTTGAATTTTTAATCTTGTTGTTCCTTTTTTGAGCCCAATTATTATGCTTTTGTAGCCAGCTTTTCTAAATTCTTATTTGGGGAACATTTTATTTGAACCATGACAGAGGTTTGGCTGTTCTTGATTTCTTTTAGAGCAGCATTTCTCCTAGAAAAGTCAGTGAAGTGATTTCCCTTAGCTTCCAGAGAATTGGGCTTCCCTGGTGGCTCAGACGGTAAAGAATGTGCTTACACTGAGGGAGACCTGGGCTTGATCGCTGGGTTGGGAAGATCCCCTGGAGGAGGGCATGACAACTCACTCCAGTACTCTTACCTGGAGAATTTCATGGACAGAGGAGCCTGGTGGCATGCAGTCCCTGGGGTTGCAAAGAGTCAGACATGACTGAGCAACTTTCACTTTCACTTTTCCAGAGAATCAAGCTTAGAATGCTCTGGGATCTTAATAACTATAAAGTGGTGGGTTAAAGTATCACATCCAATAACTCCTGTATACATGGGCCGTTTTCAATTTTACTTCTGCTGAAAGTAAGGAAACTGTTGCTTCCGCAACATTCCAAAATCATGAGCTGCTCTGGAAGCATATCTACTGTCAGTATAAATATTGGCAGGGTTGCCCTCAGCTAAAGTATCAGCCTGTGTAGGAGTATGTAATTCAGCCTGTTGAGCTGAAATGGCCATAGGTTAAGATGCTGCCTCAGCGTATTAAAAGGAGCTGTGATATCATATCTAGTCCAGTACTCACTGTTGTCATCTTTTAAATAAGAACCATCAGTGAACCATGAGAAGTCAACCTTACCCAAGGGAATTTACTGTGGAATATCAGAGTCAGGAGGTGATCTCACAGAGTCAGGAGGTGATCTGCCAGCATTGAGCAGTTGTGAAGGAATTTTTTTCGGTGACAGACGGGAGAAGAGTAACTAGGTTAAGTGTATTATAATGTGATATTGTAGTTGAGTGAGGAGCAGTTAACAAAAGGACTTCATAGGAGGTAAGGTGACTGAGAAAAGTTGAGTGTGATGAAAATTCAGCAGGGCTTCTAGTACACAAAGTAGAGAAATTGTTAAAGGAGATCCCACAGTGATACTCTTGTTGGCCTTAACCAAAAGGGCAATGGCAGTTTTGGCTCTAAGGCAAGAAGATTTTCCCCTATGTCACAGATGGTGCCCAGTTGCTGGCTCTAATACCATATGGTTCGTGGTGGTCCTCATGTTTTTGGGTGAGTACTCCAAGGACATTCTCTTTCATTCATTTTCCTATACAAAAAGGAAAAAGGCAATCTGATAATTGGACTGCGCAAGGGCAAATGGGTTAACCAAATTCTCCTTTAGTGCTTTATAGGCTGTGTGAATGAGTTCATATAAAATTAAGCCAAGGTGGTAGTTCTTTAGTAAATCTCATAGAAGTTTGCCCATAAGAGAGAAATTTGGAATCAGCAGTAGCTAACTAGCCTGAGAAACCCTTGCATTTGGTGCTTAGTTTTGGGTTTTGGGAAACTTAAGACACTGAATCCTGTCTGGATCTAAGTGGAACTTTTGTTGTGATATCAGTTACCTTAAAAATTGGACCTGGGTTTTGGTAAACTGCAGTTTTTCCTTGTTGATCTTATGTCCCTTTAAAGCTAAATGCTTTAGCAAGTGGATGTTACCTTCCTATGAGGAGGCTTGAGAAGAATAAAAAAGTAAATCATCAACATATAGCAGCAAACTAGAACCTCCCAAGAACTTTTTATCATCCAAATCAGCCTTCAAGGTTTGTGAGAAATGAATTTCTGAGGCATTAAAAAAGTAAATCATCAACATATAGCAGCAAACTAGAACCTCCCAAGAACTTTTTATCATCCAAATCAGCCTTCAAGGTTTGTGAGAAATGAATTTCTGAGGCATTACTCTTAAGGTGAATTCTTTTTTATTCTCAAGTGAAGGTAAAGTGATGTTGGCTGACTTCAACTGGAATACTAAAGAATGCTGTACGTTGATCAATTACAACACAGCATTTGCTTCCATGGAAATGAATGTTAGTAATGTATGAGGGTTAAGAACAACCAGGTGTCAAGAGGTAATGTTTCTTACTCAGAGATCCTAGACAAACCTCCATACGCGGCCCTTAGATTTTCTTACTAGCAAAGTAAGAGTATTACAAGAGGTAGTGTCGAGGGCAAGGACTTTCAATCTTCTGTTATGGGCTTTGTACCTTGAAGGGCTTCTTATACAGTATTGATTAATTCTGGGGAGAGATTTTGAGGGATCTGTTTGAATCTTGATAGGAGATGCATTATGAATTTTGCCAATATCATTTTAGAGATTTTGCACATTAGGTTGGTAGCTGATTCAACAGGAACAGATGATCCGTGTTTACAGACCCTACTCTAGTGTTGTCAGAAATGGAGCAAATAGAAAACCTCAATGGGTCATTTAATTCACCTAGTTGGTTGCTTTGACGACTGCTGTTAAGTTCTAGAGTTATTTTCCCCTTTTAGGAGAAAGAAATTTTGGCATGATACTTTTCTAAGAAGTCTAAGCCTGTTAAATGGATGGGGCAGAGGAACTGCAGAGAAAAAGGTACTTATCTCTCAAAGAGTCTACACAAAAGAGGATAGACTCAAAACAGGAATCTCTGAGGTTCATCGGAGATCCCCACTATTTAAATTGATTTAGTGTCCTGAGGCAGGGGTTGTTTTGTTATAGTGGGGTTGAGTACTGAGAGTATAGCCCCAGTGTCAGGACTGGGAGAGATTCATCCATGATCTGGAGAAATGTTTCTCCAAGCCAATTAAGAGGGAGGATTGGAAAGAGCCTCTATAGTTCCTTGGAGTTCCGTGATTGAGAATTGGGAGGACATTGGAAAGGCTGGTTAGACAGCAGAAGGTACCTGAAACATTAAAATTTATAATCTCTTTTCCAATGTCCTGGCTCTTTGTGATAATAGAAACTAGGAGGGTTTGGGCTTCATTTTGAGACCTTAATTTGCTGTAGTTGAAGGTTAAGAATTATAGAAGTCTTTTAGGTGACTCACCTGCAGTGTGAGAGAGCTAGTTTGCCAGACTAACTAAATCTGGAGTGGACACAGTTTCCCATTCTATCCTGGTCCTTTTTACTAGAAGGAAAAGGTCTCGGTTCAGCCCATTAGTAAACACAGAGCTAAAAGCTATTCAAATAGAATCAATATCTGAAGGAAGACCAGAATTTCTTTTAAAAATAACATTGTCAATTGTAATACTTATGAACAGGCTCATCAGATTTTTGTTTGAATGCCTGAATTTTGTTTCTGTCCACAGACTTTGGAAAAGCCCTCGGGATTGCCTGATGAAGTTGCCTAGTGATTGCCTGAGCCTGTTAATAACAGAAATCAGTGGGCTGGTCTCCCAGTTGTAATCCTAGAGACCTTCAGGATTTTTCCCATTAGCAATTTTCATCCAGTGCTGGTTCTGGCCTTCATTCACAAGCATATGAACTAGCTGATTCAAGTCAGAGCAGTAAGGTTGATAAATTTGAATGCTTTATTAAATTTCTCAGCAAATATATGAGGATTTTGGGTTACTTTGGGAAAATAATCTTTGTGGTTTGCAATTCAGCTTTAGTCCTGGGAATATAAGAAAGTAAGAGTTTGGCCTCAGGATCCTCAGAAAGGTTAATTTTAGAGGCTCAAGTTCTGATAGGTTTAGAGGAAAAGGGAGTGGAGAGTTTTAGGAGAAGTTGGGCCAGAGAATTAGTATGGGAGAGCTGAGGGTGCAAAGGTGTAGTCAGCCTAGAAGCAAAGGAAGAAGGTAGCCCTGGAGACAGAGCCTGAGACAGCCCAGGAAGAGGAGCTGGAAGCCTCAGAAGCCACTTTATATTTCTTTAATCATTTGTTTGTCCTAGTTATTTTTAAATCTTATTTTGCAGAAAGGCAGTTTGGGCTCCTAATAATGTTTGGAAACCTCAGAATACTAGTCAAAATCGGCATTTCTTTCAGTTTTTGAAAGTTTTGAGCTGTGGTTTTTAGTTTGGTTTTAAGAAAAGTTTGGGCTTTTAAAAGTTCCTCATAATGGCTTTGATGTTTTAAATTGCCTTTTGTTAGGTATGTACATTTAGTTAGAAATGTGTGAGGAACAATTGTTTATTTAAACAAAACTGGCTAGAATCCTGGTGTGGGGAATGCACTCAAAATAGATACATAACTTGGTTCCCATCGCTCAGAAGTTTTTCTCTTGAGCAACAAGTAATTTTCAGACAGCTGCTTGTTCAGTTACTAAGTCACGTCTGACTCTTTGTGACGTCATGAACTGTAGCATGTCAGGCTTCCCTATCCTTCATCATCTTCATGAGTTTGCTCAAACTCATGTCCATTGAGTCAGTGATGTCATCCAACCATCTCATCCTCTGTTGCCACCTTTTCCTCTTGCCCCAAATCTTTCCTGAACAGCTCAGATAGCCTGCAGGCCTAATACCAGCCAATCCTAAGGGAACAGTCTGGTCCTGGAAGAGCCAGGCTGAAGGCTGCACAGCACAGCTCTAATGACACAGCCTAATTCTGAAGGAGTCAAGCCAAAGATATAACACATAGTTCCACTAGAGCAGTTTAGTCCCCAAGGAGTTACATCAAAGGCTTAACAGCACAGTTCCAGTAGAATAGCTCCTGCTTCAAAAGGAATCAGGCCAGTGGCTCAAGTGGCACAGGTCCAATGAAGCAGGCCTTGTTCCAAAAGAAATGAATGGAAGACCAACACAGTTTGAATTGTAACAGCCTAGAAATCAGGCTGAAGTTCAGGTTAGTACTTGAATATATTGATAGAATAAGGCCTATCAGAAACAAGACCTAATAAGAAAGAATGAGGCCTTAAAATAGATTTCAAGTAAAACCTGGAGAACTTCAAAACACAAAGAGAGCAGAAGCTTGGATTTGGTTGGACAGAGGAGGAAAAACAGCCTTAAACTCCAGGGTTGGTGAGAAAAGGAGTGAGCAACAATGGACATTAAGTGGGTACCACATCTGTTTGCTCACCAGCCTTGAAGTCATTGGGGTCTTCTCTGGATCCCCATACAAGCCACCAAAATCTTGACATAGATAGGCTGACAATTACTTCTCCAGCAAAAGTGGGTTTATTTGAAATCAACAAAGATTTGCAATTTGGAGTTTACAACCATGGTGAGCTACACACGAGTCCCAATACAGCAAGGAGAAGAGAACTTTTTCAAAGAGGGCAAAAGAAAGCTGGGAGGGCTGTAGTAAACAAAGAACCCATTGGAGGAATTGAGAGTTTAAAGTATAGTGGGTTTTCATTGGCTGAGTTGTGACAGTCTCTCGTTGGCTAAGCTTTCACCAGTCAAGAAGGGGAAGTCTTTTTCTTCTTGAGCTTTGCTAGCTTTGTAGGGCACGAGAGCTTGTCCTTCTGGCCATCTGACCTTACTTTAATTAGAGTTCACTTATTTTTATTAATTTTTGCACATTGTAGATCTGATGCTGAATCACTTAACATAATGATAATTGACTAGCATATATTCATTGAGCGCCTGCTATGTGATATGCACTGTCATTCAGTTAGTCCTTAATTTCCCATCACTTGAACTCTCAATATTTTTGTGAGGTAAAGCTAATTAGCATTTGGGAAATACAGATGTCTTTGTATGAATCATTTGTATATACAGTTGGCCCTTAAACCATGTGGATCCACTTGTATGTGGATATTTTTCAACTGCAGATACTACAGTGCTACATGATCTGTGGTTGCTTGAAATCTGCAGATGTGGAAGAAATGTGACTAAGAAGGGAGAACTGTGAGTTATATGTGTTAACCCCATCCTGTCCAAGCGAAAGCGAAAGCCGCTCAGTTGTGTCGGACTCTTTGCGACCCCATGGACTATACCGTCCATAGAATTCTCCAGGCCAGAATACTAGAAGTGGGTAGCCTTTCCCTTCTTCAGGGGATCTTCCCAACCCAGGGATTGAACCTAGGTTTCCCACATTACAGGCAGATTCTTTACCAGCTGAGCCACAAGGGAAGCCCAAGAATACTGGATAGAGGTGCAGGGCAGGGGAGAGAGGCATGCAAAGGTATTCTAGAAGTAGGAAGGGGAAGCAAAGAGATGCAAAAGCAGAGGACCTACCCAGAAATAACAGATCCCTATCTGCTATATAGCCTATCCCTTCTCTAGCAGATCTTCCTGGCCCAGGAATTGAACCTGGGTCTCCTGCATTGCAGGCGGATTCTTTACCAACTGAGTTATCAAAGAAGCCCCATCTTGTTCAAGGGTCAGCTGCTGTTATGTATATGGAATGATGATGCTACTGACCCCTCACAGTCGGACCTGAACTTGGAGGTTTTAGTAAGGGGCAGAGTTTCTTTGAATTCCTCATGGTCTCATTATCTCCAGACTGGGTGGCCTGCGCACCAGTGTCCAGTCTGAGAGGTGTTACACCACAGGGAGAAAGCCTCTTGACTGTGGTTGCTTGCTCTTGAGTGAAGTGGGATGGAATGTCAGAGTAGAAGTTCCCAAACTAAGTTCTGGGCTAGCCTCTCAGCAAAAGGGTTAATCAGTGTTTAAACTGATCTAGTCTCTCTTCTGTATAAAAATCTAGTTTCCAGTTTCTTGGGGATGAAGTTCAAATTCCTTAGCTTGGCATTCAGTTTCTTCCAGAGTTTGATTCAAAGCTCTCTTGCTAGTCTTATATCCTTCAAGCTGAGCTTCCTGCTATTTCTGGGTAGGTCCTCTGCTTTTGCATCTCTTTGCTTCCCCTTCCTACTTCTAGAATACCTTTGCATGCCTCTCTCCCCTGCCCTGCACCTCTTCCCATCTCTAGTTATTCAGATAGTACTAAACTTTTAAAGTACACTTCAAATGCCATTTCTTTTTTTTTTCTCCTCCCCCCTGGGGAGCCTCCTCCCATGACCCCGGCTTAAATAATATCCCTTTTACACTTCTGTGGCTATTTTTTTGCCTTAGCATGTACTGCTTTAATTTATAAGTTTGTATACGTAAAGTGCATGTATGCATGCTCACTCTCTCAGTTGTGTCTGACTCTTTGTGACCCCATGGACTATAGCCTGTTAGGCTCCTGTGTCCATGGAATTTTCCAGGCAAGAGTACTGGAGCTCGTTGCCATTTCCTTCTCCACAGGATCTTCCTGACCCAGGGATCGAACCCTTGTCTCTTGTGTCTCCTGTGATGGCAGGTGGATTTGTACCATAGCCCTGAGTAGATCCTTCTAAATTGTATTCTCCTCAAGGATATGGAGTAGATACGTGTCATCTTTTTATTTCTTGAGTACATACATTGCTATCAGATTCTCAAATATTTGAGTAAATAAGGCATTATGGTATAATAGTTAAGAATTTGGGCATCAGAGGAACCAGGTTCTTAGACTACTAGTTATTAACTATGTAGTTGTGACAGGTTATTTAACCTCTCTGTTTTACCCATTTGAAAATGGGAGTAATAACACATGCTCAGTACAATGGTTGTAGGGATGAAATGATTTAAATTGCTTAGTAAGTACATGTTACACAGTAAAGTATCCAATAAATAATATATTTAAAGTTGTTTTGATTTACATAAAGGTGAGTTTGGATCTTCCACATTTTCCCTGAAGGATATTTTCATGTAAATAGAATTAGAAACCTCATCTGGAAAAAGGTTGACGCACCTTTCTTTGTTCTGTTTGATTTCATTTTAAAAATCAACCCTGAAAATTTCATTAGCTTTAGTGCTCTGGTTGGGAAAACAGATTCTCCAGAGTCAGTGCTGGCTATGGCCTCATTTAAGAAATACAGTTTTAGGGGAAATGGCCTTAGGAAAAACATGCAGATGTGTACTCAGAATGCACATCGTGAGCTGTGCTGTGACTGATGTGGTTGGTGGGCATATCATCTGGAGAGGTGAGAGGTTTTCTGAGTCTTCTCCAGCCATGTTTGAAAGAATGCAGAAGACACTGGTGGTGACTCCATCCCTCCAACCCTTCCCCTCCATGTCTCAGGCTTGAATGGATGAGACCAACAGAGGTTCTTGGAATGTATTAGGACAGTCCTTCCCCCATGGGGGCTAGGGCCCCTCTCTCCACTTCTGACTGAGCATCCACTGGACATTTCCCTCCTCTCGCCGGTATCTTCATCAGTGGGACAGGATGAAGATTGGCCCTGTTGTTTTTCTGTGAGTCTTGGCACACCTTCCCTGACATACTCACTTGCCACCTAGAAGCTGTAGGCAAGACTGCACATCACAGAAATTAGTCAAATGTATTTGAACATGGTCTGTTTCCTTTTGCCCATGTAATACTATAGAGTTCAGGCTGTAGAATGGCATTGAACAAGGAGACGTCACTTGTTTTTCTTACAAATTAAGCAATAGGACTCAGTTTAAAATGCTACATGTGACTTGGGGAAATGCCTTTCTCCAAGCACAGTTTTCGGTAGAATGTGTTCTCAGCTTGTCCACATATGGGGAAAGAGAAGAGTTGCTGGGAATTGCTTTCACCTGTTTTAGCTCCAGGCGTGGGGATGTGCTGGGGCTGAAAAGGGACACCTGGCTGTGACCAACAGTGACCGTGTTTGTAGCTCATTTTCCTGGTCACTTGGTATAGAGGTGGTTTTGTTTTATGTGCTTGCTGGCATCTCTTTCTTCAGTTCTGTGGGAATCTTCCTTAATGGACAGCGTCAGGGCAAGTGGCTGTATGTTAATAGTAACCAACCACATTCTTATGTGGTAAGCTCTAACCAGACTTGCATAGTTGGAAAGTTTCACCTAATGTACCTAATCTGTCTTTTTTTTTTTCTTCACTCATCAAGCATAAAATTGGGAATATCACCTTTGATAAGTATGATGAACTGTGGAGTGGCCAATTTCCTCTCTCCCTTTGTTCTTTCAGTGACACCCTCTCTCAGCCAGTCACTGTGCTAGGTTCTTAGGATACAGTGGTGAACATGAAGGAACACAGTCATCACTCTTACAAAACTTGCCATCTGGGAGACCCTAAGCAGATAATCATCCGAACGATGTAAAGTTGCTGGGAAGAATTGGTACATAGGATTCTGGGAGTAAAATTGGGGCAGGGTTTGGCCTGAGTAGACGAGTCAGGAAAGACTCTTGGAGGAAGGAACTATTGCACAGAGGGCTGCTAGCAGGAATAGGGTCCATTCCAGAAACTGGCAGAGGCCAGGGCTTCCAGAGCCCATGGGGAGGTGGCGGCCCAGACCCGGCAGAACCTTTTAGGCCTCGGGGGGTGGGGGGAGGGGGTTGGTCTGTGTCCTTAGAGCTCTGGGAAGCCATTGCAGGGTTCACTGCTGGAGCCGGCATGGTTGGGTGGAGAGCCATTGGAGGGAAAAAGTTGGGAGACGAGGAAGGGGCAGTTTCAGTTATCCAGGCAATGGGGGTTTTGGTTTACAGGTTGCTGGTATTGATACAAGAGTGTGCAGAACTGAAATGCGCAGGAAGCCAAATAGATGGACTTGAGGAGAGTGCTTGCTGCCAAAGATACTGCGTGGGTGTCTGTCTCCAACCTGTGTGGTATGCTGAATGGTGGTGCCCTTTGCCTAAGTAGGGACACAGGAAGGGGCCTGTGGTTGGCTCTTTGGGGAGCCGGTAGGAGAGAAGAGAGGATTTCATTTTGAGAGTGTGGAGCTTTACCTGAGAGTGGGGCTTCTGAGGAAAAGCTGCAACTTCTCTGGGGCTCATGTCCTCCTCTCAGCTCTCAATGTTGGTCCTCTTATCTAAAGAATCTGACATTCCACACAAACCAACTTATGTTTCTTTGACCAAGCAGATCGATGCAACAGATTTTGAGGGCCACCTTGTCCAGCCCTGTCCTACATACTCATTGTGCATTGTAATTCAAAATCACTCATGAATCATTCTAAATGCAGTATGATGGGTGCAGAGAGTAAGTATAATTGGCTTTCAGAGAAGGGAGAGATTAACAAGGCCTGGAGACTTTGGTGTTCCTGTACACACAAGAACACCACTTGTAAGCAGCCGAGAGGTTAATCCTGTTGCAAGTGCTTCCCTCGGCCGTTGGTTTGTATTAACTGGGACCAGTTTCTAGGTCCAGGGACAGTGACAGAGTAGCAGAGCATATCCAGTCTTGCTAACTTTGGAGATAAGATGCACCGATAATAAACATAACTGTGAGGTTACCTTGAGTTCTTCATTATGTCCGCGTGTGTAAGCCCGTGTGTTCATGTGCACATGTGTGTTGCTTTACCCAAGGAGCAAAAGGAAATGGCTTGACTTGTGCTATTACTGGTAAAACTTACATAAAGTAACTTAAGAAATCAGGATAAACCTACCTATTTCAGTGAAAGAAAGGATTATACTTGGCTTACTCTCTTAGTATCTGCTCTGGCATCTCCAGGAAGAGAAGGGCAGTTTCCTTCGGTTCTCAAGTGAGCAGCAGCTTTCGGAGCAGCCTGTCAGGGCCCAGACTTCCAGCTGCTTCCTCGTCTCTTCACTGCCTGGTCTCCTCACTCAGCAGCAGAGCCTACTTACTCTGTAAAGCAGATCCTTGTCCTCCCCAGAGGCTGCCAGTCACGCCTTCCCTCTGCTCTGGCCAGCGTTCTGCCTTTCTAGCAACAGATGTTTCTGAAAAGTAAATATTATTGCCTCTGCTTGGCTCCTTGCTGTGTCTCCGCTGCCTGAACATGAAACAGTGGGGTTATATGAGCAGGGTGCCACGAAGCTTGGCATGCACCCAGCGCCAACACCAGCCTCCCTGCCTTCTCTCCTCTTACTGAAATGTGTGTGTGAGATTCCTGCATGCATCAAGATGCAGGCACCAGAAAGAAGCGTCTGTGCAGCTGCAGACACACTTCTGTAGCTGCAGACACTCTGTAGAGTTGCAGATCCACGTCTTAGAGGTCGTGTATGCTTTTGTCAGTCCCTTCACTTCTCCCACTCTCAGTACAGGTCATCGTGCTTCCCTTCCCGGGTCCTGTTACGGGAGGACTAATGTATTAAGGAAGGGTAGCCCAGCCCTGCCTAGAACAGAAGCTGACAGCCTACAGAGCTCTCACCCCGTGTGTCTCTGTGGGTCTCCTTAGGTAGGTCTCCTCACCCAGAGAATGATGACTTACATTAGGTGAGATGTTAGAGACTTTATGACTAACCCAGGGTTAGTTACGTAGCTGATCAGTGATAGAACTAAAACGTGAGTCCAGGAGCAGCAGAGGTTGAGGTGAGGGCCAGGGGCTGGGGAAGGGGTTGACCAGTGTGTAGAACCAGGACCCCATGTAACGCCAGTGGAGAAGGGAGGTTCTCATAGTTGAGCTGGAAATGCTGTTCCCAAGCCTGGGAGTAGATGCTGAACCAGGAAACAGCAGTGTTCACTGTACCTTTACACGGAGAGTTCTCTATCAGGCATGTGTCATTCAAGCCCATGGTGAGTTTCTTTTCAGATTCCGATGACTGGGCTTCTCACTCTACCCAGCTGTCCTTCCTGGCCCACAGCTCAGTATTGACTCCATACCAGGACTCGTTACCTAATCTCCCATCCAGGGGACCAGCCTCTTTATCAGCTTTGTGGGGCCCACAGCACTTTGTGGGGTGTGCCGTGTGTCACCACACAGGGAAGTCGGGTCACACTCTGGTTGTAAGCTTACAGGCCTGTTTCTGGTCCCATGGGCCTCCCGAGGAAGGGCCCACAAGGCCCCATGGTGCATCGTTAGCCACTGCTCGACCTTCGTTGGCAGCACGGCTTTTCAGGGGCCTGTTGGGAAGCTTTCCCAAGCCTGGCTGACTTTTCTCCTTTCTTCTACCTTGTTGAGAAGAGGGTCCAGCTTGAGTCTTACTTGCCCTATTGGAGAGGCACAGGAGGGTTGCTGAGTGGATAGAGAAGCAGTTCTTACACTTTGCTCAGGGTGTATCTGTGAATCTCGATCAGAGAAACGTTCTGGCAAAGCCGAGACTGAGCACCACCTGCCCACATTCCATGCACTGCATGAAGAGCTTTGTCTTCTACTTAGAAACGTTGTTCTTCCTCATTTCCTTCCTGCCTGACTGTTGCCACCCCGGTCCTTCTCCCCACAGTGTTCTTTCAGATGCATCTGTTTCTTTCTTGACTTGCCAGGGGGTGATGTGTGTTCTTGGGGATAGTCTCAGCCTGGGTTGGCCAATCTTAAGAGATGCCCTGAGAGAGTTCTCTGCCAGAATCTTTATACTTTTGGCCAAGAACCATTCCATTAAAGTGACTGAATCAGAGACTGCTGGCCGTGGGCTCCCGTGTTCCCCTCCGCTCCTAGTGCCTTCCTCTTCTGGTGATGAGCAGCGGGCCTTGCACAAAGCATAGCTAGCTTGGGACCCACGTCATATGAGCTGAGGTTGGGAGGGCAGTCCCAGAGCAGGAGCCCCTGGAAACCATGCAGTGGTCTGAGCCTCAGACTCAAGAATAGCGGGACAGCCCACCTGGCTCCATTGCTTGGGGTGAACACTGGGTTTGGCGAGCTCACTACTGGGGATTGGATTTGTATATAGCTTTCCTCACCCCTGCCACACACATATTATTTAGTACGTACTGAGCAGGGTACAGTGCCAAGTACATGGAGAGGAAACAAACAGACCAAGCCAGTAGATGGAAAAAGCATGACCCTTAACCTCAAGGGACAAATTTAGGAACTAAAAAAGAAGTGCTGAGGGTCATGGATGCTTTTTATTCCAGAAGGCTCTGTTGATCTGTGAAGCTAGAACCCTCCCTCGCCCCTGACTCCCCCTAGTACCTTATGAAAGCCAGACCTCGTTGCCAGTTATGCCTCATATTTCCCTCCTCTGGGAATTTGAACATAATGCCATTTCCCCTTCAATGAGGGAAACATGTCCGAGGGTAATTTGAATGATTAGCCTAATCTGCAGGAAGGCTGCACATGGAATTAAGTTAAGCACATTTGTGCCGAGCAGCCTTGTCCGTCAGGCCACTTAAAGGTACCTCGGTGGTTTATACCCTTAACAGAAGCTGAGGGTTCCGGAAGGGTCATTGGTTTTTATTACTGTCTTAAATGAAAGCTTGTTTTTAAAATTTGACAAGGGCCTCTGAGAGCTTTCTTTATTACTACCATGTGTGGGGTGCGTTTTTTACCCCAGCTCAGAACATTGCCAGGGCTTTGTTCTTGTGGCAGTGGTGGAACGAGGTCACCCAGGGAACTATCTGGTTCAGGCAGAGCTTTGTCAGGCTGGCGGCTGCTCTCCTCTGAGGGGAGCCCAGAGGGTTCTGAGAACTCAGGCCTCGTGTGTCCTTGAGTCCGAAGAGGAGGTTCGGGTGCTCCTGTGCAGTTCCAAGCTCTTTCTGCCAGCTCCCACCTAATGCCTGTTTGTTGTGTGGGTTAGGTTGGGGTGCGTATTGTTGAGTCTGACATGAGGGCAGCTTCACTGACCATGCAGAGGGTCAATGACAGAGCAGGGCTGAACAGATCCTAATGTGGGCTCTGACCCTGACATTCTTAGGCAAGCGGATTCCCACCCATATCAAGTGGAGATGGCAGGACCCGCTGTGTAGCTTGAGGAATTAGGAGAGTGCCAGACTTGTTAAAGCAAACGTAGCAAGAGTACTGACTTGTGAAGCAAATCAGCTATTTCATGTTATAAAGTTATTTGCTGTTTTGAATTGACATTATTTTGTGCTCTGAGATGGACTCAGGAACAGATCTAGCTGCTTTTTGTAGTACAAGGACTAAAAAGTGCAGTAAATATGAAAGCAGATTTATTTCAATAATTCACACTTTTTACTCTCTTTTTTTTGTTGTTGTTGCTAGATTTGTCTTCAGCGAAGCGGAAGTTTGCAGATTCCTTAAATGAATTTAAATTTCAGTGCATAGGAGATGCAGAAACAGATGATGAAATGTGTATAGGTAAGTCACAGCCACGTGTAAGAAGGTAAAAAGTGCACTGTTCACCACACTTTCATCGTCCTCACTGGGTCTTTCCCCTGGAACAGTGAGTATGTAAGTGTCATAAATTAAGAAGTCGATATTAAGAGTAGAGCCAGCAGAGTGAAGTGAGGATCAGGGGCCCTCGGGCTCTCCTGGGCTTTTCCTCAGAGTCCTGGGATCGCCTCTCTGCCTCTGGCCTGTAGGAGAGCACGGGAAGGTAGGCGGTGGGGCTCCTGTCTCCACCCTCCACGAGCATGCTGCTTCTGGCTGGCTTCATGACATTCTTCCCCTAATTCCAAACGTGGTGCCTTAGGATTAGAACAAAAGCAGAACATGGGGAGATGGGAGAAGAGCTAGATCAGAGGTCCTAATGCAGACATGTTTTCTTGGACACTCATTTTTTAAAACTGAATTACCATATAAATTGAATTTGTGTCAAGTTCCAGTTTTTCAGCTTCTTTAAAAATTGGGGAGCCTGAGAAGCCAACCTCTCGTTCTGCCCTGGCAGCAGTTGGCTGGGGCTATGTAGTTGTCCTCGCTTTTGGATGTGGAGAGAAGCTGGGTGTCTGCATCATTTACTGGCCCCCACCCCACACACACACCTGCCCCTTGCATTTTCCTTAGCAAATAGACTGAGAGCGGAGGTTCCCATTTATTCCCTCATTGCATTGTGTCTCTCTTCACCATCTCCTGTCCATCTTCTGTGGGCAACACTGAGCACAGAGGATTTGCAATGTCAAGACACCTGTCTTTGCCAGATCCTAGTCTCTACACCGTATTCTTCCATTGGGTGTATTGGTTGACTCCATTAAGTGAGCAGGAGTTGAGCAAGTTACATTAAATTAATTAAGTCACCAAATGCTTATGGAGTCCCTGTTGGCTTACAGAGCATCAGAATCTGGGGATGAGCAGAGGGAATTGGGAGACAGCTGAGAGCAGTGAAAACATATCATTGTTGTAATGCCTGAATATGTGAATGCTTTTCCCAACAATACATGAATGTCTCCAATATCCTTAGGGCTATTGTATGCAATGCTTGTTGTGTTTGGAATAATTTCAGTGAAAGAGACTCTCTACGCCTGATTGCTATGCTGCCAACTGTGTTGCAATAATAAGGGGCTTGAGGATTTAGAGAGGAGGAACCCAAGGCAGAGAGGTGGCTTCCAATGCCAGCAGCGTTGTTTGTTTAACTCTGGTGCAAAGAAAAGGTTGGGTTCTGACGCAGCCCCACAACAAAGGTTGTAGAGGTTGAATCCTGGGCAGGAAATCCTTGAACTCCTGAGAAGAACTCTACACCATCCAGCCTGGGAGCTAGCCAGCATCCCATCAGTCCTGGGTACTCTCAGGAACAGGCAGGCCTTTTCCTTGAAGGAAACCCTTCCCCAGCTTGAGTTCCCAGTGGATTATCCTGCATTTTGGGGTCATCGTTAATGGTTAGTGATGAAACAACAAGGGGAGCCTTGGGAAGAGTTGTCTTTAGGCTTCTGCACATGCCAAGGGATTTTAGTCCATAACATAATAGCTGTATCTGGAAGGGTTTCCAAGAGCCTTCACTCTACTTCCACCTCACACCCCCTTTCTCTTTTCCAGCAAGGTCTTTACAGGAGTTTGCCACTGTCCTCAGGAATCTTGAAGATGAACGGATACGAATGGTGAGTATGGCTGGGTTGCCCTTGGTCATGGACAGTATGATCATTGAGGGAGCACAGGGTTTGTTATCAGAAGAATGGGGTTGGGTCCAGGCTCTGCCACTTGAGTGCTCATGAGCAAACCTCATCTCATCCTTGTTGGGTTTGAAGCCTTTTGTAAATATTAAAGGTTTACCATGCATAACTTAGAACCACATACTTACCCTCCTAAAGATTCACTATAAGGTGTGTGTGTGTATACACACACACACACACACACACATATATATATGTATATAAAGTATATGACTTAGGGTGGATCTTTTGAATTACTTAACTTTTGGATGAAATAAATCTTTTGAGTTTAACTCAGATCCCTTATTGGCAGAATGGGAATGAAAGTGCCCTGCCCTGCTCTCCTTCTCCTCACCTTACTAAATTCATCCAAGAGCTCTCTTTTGTTAATTCTAAGGCACCTAACACAGTGCCTGCCATGTTGGTAGGCACCCAGTCAATGGGTACTTAGTAAATGATAGGAACTATAAGAAGCTTTTCAAAGAGAGGCAGTATGCAAATTCAAGAATCAAACACTGATCTCCAGGTTTCTAAGAGATATCTTTTGTATGAGGATTTATTCTGATGTCATCTAGCATTCGCAGATGAGGGATTTTGCGTTCACAAGAAGTTCTTTTGGGCCTCCCTCTTATTCCTAAGAGTAAGAGGAATGAAGCTGTGTGCTGCTCTGTCCCCAGGTGGGCTTGTCTCTAGGCAGCAGTGCCACAGAGGAGAGTCATCCATGAGCATTTGTTTCTCTTCCTGTACACACAGTCAGTGGTTTCAGGACTGAGTACTGCCTTAGTCTGCTCGGGTTGCCATAATAAATGTCCATAGATTGAGTAGCTTAAACAACAAGCATTTATTTTTCACAGCTGTGGAGACTGGTAGTCCAACATTAAGTTGCTGGCTGATTTGGTTCCTGGTGAGGGCCCTCTTCCTGGCTTGCAGACGGCCACCTCCTTGCTGTTTCCTCACAGCAGAGAGAAAGGTCGGGGCCGCTCTCCTGCCTCTTCTAACAAGGTCATTAATCCCATAATGAGGAGTCTATCCTCATGACCTCCAAAGGCTCCATCTCTAAAAATCAGTACTATCACATTGTGAGTGTTGATAAACTGAGGCTTATTAAAATTTTAAGTTTATTTGAACAAAAATTGGTTCAAATTGGGCAGAACCAACCCATAAATGGTTAGGAGCACCCCATCAAAAGGAGACAGGGCAGAGACTTTTGTATAGCAGATGTGGAAGCAAAGGAAGGAAATTATTTGATTGGCTGTAGCTTAAGTGGTTTCCTAATTTGGAAAAGTCTAGTTGTTTGTGATTGGTTTCATTTTCTTAGATTTCAGTTTCTTAACCTTGAGGGACTTAAAGCCTTAGGTTTTAGTTTGCTTATGTAGGCTGCTAAGGCATTAGAGCCACCTCAGTCTAATGGCCTCCTTGTTTAAATTAATAGGGGTTAGGGCTTTAATCGGAGAAGGCAATGGCACCCCACTCCAGTACTCTTGCCTGGAAAATCCCATGGATGGAGGAGCCTGGTGGGCTGCAGTCCATGGGGTCAAGAAGAGTCAGACACGACTGAGTGACTTCACTTTCCCTTTTCACTTTCATGCATTGGAGAAGGAAATGGCAACCCACTCCAGTGTTCTTGCCTGGAGAATCCCAGGGACGGGGGAGCCTGGTGGGCTGCTGTCTCTGGGGTCGCACAGAGTCAGACATGACTGAAGTGACTTAGCAGCAGCAGCAGGGCTTCAATGTGTGAATTTTGGAGGGGTTGCAGTTCAGTTCAGAGAAGGCAATGGCAACCCACTCCAGTACTCTTGCCTGGAAAATCCCATGGATGCAGGAGCCTGGTAGGCTTCAGTCCATGGGGTCGCTAAGAGTCGGACACGACTGAGCGATTTCACTTTCACTTTTCACTTTCATGCATTGGAGAAGGAAATGGCAACCCACTCCAGTGTTCTTGCCTGGAGAATCCCAGGGACGGGGGAGCCTGGTGGGCTGTAGTCTATGGGATCACACAGAGTCGGATACGACTGAAGCGACTTAGCAGCAGCAGCAGCAGCAGCAGCAGCAGCAGCAATTCAGTTCACAAGCTCTACGAAGACAATCTGTAGGCATGCATTTTCTATTTTAACTGTCATGATGACTCTATGAAGTGGGACCTTTATCATCCCCATTGTCCAGATGAAGATACTGAGATTTACGTCTGTAAAGTATATGACCAAAATCACGCAGTTAATAAGTGGCACAGTCTGGATTCAAAACCAAGTGTGAGTGATATCAAAGAAGCAGGTGTTTCTTTTAAACTTCAACCAGAGCAGAAGTCTGTCACTTTCTGCTCTGTAGAGAGAGACAGTGTTTGCCCTGATTGCTCCCTGCTGGGTTCTTGAACCAGAGTCAGGAGGGTGGTGGGTGGAAGCAGAGCAAAGCTTGTGTGTTTGTGCACGTGCTAGTGCCTCAGAAAGGGAAGTGATTCTTTTGAGTCTGGTTCTTGGCGGAGTTGTTATTTGGGGGTGGGGGTGTGGCAGGCAAATCATGATGAATACTCTGCAGATTGCTATGGTCTGGGGTAAGGGAATAATGACTGGATTATACTTTTCAGCTGGCCTCTGCAATTTTATTATTAATGTCAGAAAATCGAGTTTCTGCTGTCTGCATATGAGTATCTGGCCATCGCAAGCCCCTTCCCTAACCTCCTCCCCTTGTGACAACTTTGTTTTCAGTTCACCTTAGCCTGGTAAAGCTGTACCTTCCTTGGGAAGCCTTCCTGGCCATCCTTTGTATTTTCTGAACGTCCAGTTCCCACCTCTGACTATGCATATGGAGTGTCTTGATAGTCACTGCATATATTTCAGTCCCATTGGAAGAATGAGTTCTTGAAGGGTGAAGAAGGGGCTACTGTGTTCCCATATTAGCTTAGTGCTTGGAACTGAGTGGAAATTATATAGTCATAAAATTTTAGCCCCATATGGACCTCATTCCTTACTGTGTACAGCCCATTATTTGACAGATAGGAAAAGTGAGGTGTCCTGAAGACTGGTAGCATGCAGTAGCAGGCACTGGGACAAGGACTTGGGCATCCTGATTCCCAGGTGGGAAGTTAGGGCTTTTGTATATTTAGCATCTAGTGAGGGCTGGATTCTCCCCCATGGAGGCCCACTGGAACAACCTGGGGAGTTTAAAAGATACTGATGTGTGGAATGAGGTACAGAGTTTCTGATTTATTGGTCTGGAGCGTGGCCTGGAGACTGGGAATTTTAAAAATACCTCAGGTGAGCCTAGCTTTCAGTTAACATTGAGAACCACTGGCTTAGGGGCTCTGAGCACCATTGTGAGTTTGAGACTTACACTTGATTTGTGGAAAAGATGAAATACGTGAGCCAAATGACAGTATAAATCAAGCAAGTTAAACAGTATTGCAACACTCTAGAGTTAAAATACTATAACAGAAATGCTCTCAAAAGTGAGAAAAAGGCGAGCGGCAATAAATTTGGAGACCTGCCGTCTTCTCCCCTTCGCATTGCCTAGTTAGTTCTGTGCTGCCTCCATCTATGGCTTCTGGCATTTACTCTGTTAGTTTCGTTGCAATGGATAGGCATGTGATTTAGAAAAATAATGCTTTGTTGCGATGAGATTCCTGAAATAATTGGTTGAGTGACGAGCGAGCAGTGAATGACTTAAAAGGAAAGATTGTAAAATATCGTGCTGCCTTAGAAAAGACCATAGAATCTTAGAGCTGGAACAATTCACCCCACTTATTTTGCAGATGAGGAAATTAGAGCCCAGAGAGGTTAAATGTTTTGCCCGTAGTCACACAGTTGGCAGCCAACCAAGAACCAGTTCATTCATTTATTTAATTGTTGAAAACGTTTGAGTGTTCCTTTGTTTCAGCACTCTTCTGTGTTTTGGGGATGATGGTGGACAAGTGAGCATTTATAAGACAGTGGTGTGTGTGTGCATATATTGTAATGGTGAAACAGAGAGCTTCAGCTAGTCTGCATCTTCTGAAGAAAACGCTTGGTGAGGTGGTGGGAAGTTTCTTTGGATTACTTTGGCAGTAGAGAAAGCCTCCCCAAAGAGGTGATATTTAAGCTGAAAACTGAATTGCAAGAAGTAATGAGTTGTCCGCACAAGAATTTGGAAACAGAACATCTAAAAGAACAACCAAATGCAGAGTTTCGGAAGTGGGGAAGGTTTGGTCCATTTGAGGTGCTTTCAGGTGACAATAAGGCTTCTCTGATAGCTCAGTTGGTAAACAATCCGCCTGTAATGCAGGAGACCCCAGTTCTATTCCTGGGTCGGGAAGACCCACTGGAGAAGGGATAGTCTACCCACTCCAGTATTCTTGGGCTTCCCTTGTGGCTCAGCTGGTAACGAATCTGCCTGCAATGTGGGAGACCTGGTTTCAGTCCCTGGGTTGGGACGATCTCCTGGAGAAGGGAAAGGCTACCAACTCTAGTATTCTGGCCTCAAGAATTCCATGGACTGTACAGTCCATGGTGTCTCGAAGAGTCGGATATGACTGAGCGACTTTCACTTTCAGGTGACAGTGTGGTTGGAGGGCGGGACCTGAGGGGGTGAGTACAGTGAGATGAAGTTGAAAGGCAGCCAGGAGGCCCGAGTGTCTTGATCCCAGTCCAGAACTGGTAGGGAGGGCTACATAGAATCAGTCTAGGATGGTTTTTATGTCACCAAAGGTGGGTTTTTCTTTTTTTTGTGTTTTTTTTTTTTTTTTTTGCAGGGAGGGTTAACTTAGATTTAGGGTTGAATATATATCTACTTAAATATAACTTGGCTGAATGAGCATTTACAAGAAGATGTCAGCTGAAGCTTGAAATTTAGACCCTACTCTGCCACCAGTTCCGCTTGCCTTCATTGTGGTTGCTTACGTTTTTAAAGGTTCTCATTTTTATTTTTAAAGACTCTGTCTTACTCACGCATAGGAAGAATACCGTATTTTGAACCGATGACTCAAGTTTGATTTGGCGTGCTGCTGGTTCAAGTGTTATAAAGAGGTGACACAGGCACCATGCTCACTCAGATTCTATACTGAGGCATGGGGGAGATTTTGTGCCGGAACTGCCCTGCTTCTTTACTGATCCTGCTTCTGTGTCCCCCCTCCCCCACCCCTCTGCTTTTCCCCTCCAGATTGAGAACGCCAGTGAAGTGCTCATCACTCCCTTGGAGAAGTTTCGAAAGGAGCAGATCGGGGCTGCCAAGGTGAGAATTTTGCAAGCCTTCTTGGATTTTAGGACAGGAGGTCTGGAAAATACAACACCTAGTGTCCGAAATAAGACTGAGAGGTCAACCCCAGATCAGTCGCTGTAGGGTTTTGGTATCTAATTGTGTTGTGCTAGTTCATAAGTCATCCAGAGGTGGAAACTGTGCCTCCTTTGTGTGAGTAGTTAACCTGTGTGTTTGGACACCATGGAATTGTATTGTTTGCAGAGGTCAGGACTGAGGCCTAGGACAGGGGTTGCAAATAGGCCCTTGTGGGTGTGAGGACCCTCTTCTTAGCCCACTTTCGCTGTGCGTGAAATTGAGCCCTTTGTTGTTAGATCTTTACATTTTTTCAAGAGAAACTGAAAAGTCAAAGTTTTATGTGAAATTTCCTGGCTTTAAAAAATTGGTGGCACATAATTAAAAAATATATATTGCATGCTGTGCAAGTCAAAAAGCGGGACTGTTTCAACCCAGAGGTCAGCATTTGTTACCACTGACCTGGAAAGACTGTTGCTGAAACTTGGCTGATTCTAACCTGTTACTCATTTTTTAAAAGGTGGATTCTCCCGGGTTTCCCGCCCTGTGATAAATCACTGGACAGCCCCAGCCAGGTTGACCTTCAGTAGAGTGTTAGAGCCCACCTATAGGCAAGATGTTTTCATTGGAATCAATGAAAGCAAAAGAATTTTCAAGGTTTTTTCCTGTTTGTTTGTTTTTTTTAAACTGCACTGAGTCTTGGCCTTGCAGCCCCTTGCGCCACCTGCAGGGGATCTTGGGCAATGTCACCCTGTGTTGAGATGGTGTGGGTTTTACTCTTGTGAAATGGCCTTGAGAGGTGCCTGCTTGTAGGTAGGAAAAAACAGAATCGAAGTGTAACTAGGGTGGTCCCTCCCACCCCCAAGTAAGTGCATCTGCTTTCTGAAAATGAATATGATTAGGGCGTGAAAGAGACGTTCTGGTCAGTCACAGTTATTCAGAGGGATGGACGAACTTAGTGTGAAGGAGGGACCACGGCCAAGATTTTTCTTCCAGTTTTCCAGCACTTTTCATCCAGTTTTACAGTTTTCATTTATGACAAAATTGGAGCTCATTGGTATTGTATCATCATACATTAAGGAATGTATAATTTAAAGGAAGTCTTATTCTGCTAAGATTTTGTCCAGGCCTTTGAACAGGCTGAGGGACAGATGGGATAATGCCAAGTGCCCCTCCCTGAGTTCTCACTGATGCAGACCCCATGAGCACCTTCTCTTTTGTGGCCCTGGTGTCTGTGCCTCCCAGTCCTACCAATATGGAAGTGGCTCTGGAGGGTGCTAAAGAGCTTTGAGGCAGAGGCAGAGCAGACCCGTGTATTGAGTCATCTTTCCAGTAGTCACTTCTCCAACTCCCAAGCACAGACGCCTCTCACTCCAGCCTCTTCCCTCGGTTCAGCTTTGGGGATTACCATGGTTACCATGGAGAAGGAGGGGAAATCTGAGCGCGCGCCTTTTGGGCTGATGTCAGTGATGGTCATGACAGGAGCAGGTACTTTTCAGAGAGCTATAGATGGTGAGAAACACAAGAATTAAAAAATTTATAGAAAAGAGCCCCTCACCAAAACATGTTTTTCTTCACACACATTCTCGTCAAAGAACAAGGTGATGACATTGGGGATGATTTCCCATACCTCCCCCTTTGTTTTTTCTTTTTTTTTCAATATACTTGTCCCTTATCCCCACCCCCAACACTGTTCTTGTATATCACAGAATTATGTACATTTACAAGAACACAAAGAAACAACAATCCCTCTACTAGGCCACTGAGGGAGCAAATTCAGGAATACCTCAGAGCCAGCAAGTTCTCTGTAATGGCCAAGTGGAAGTTTCCAAACTCTGCCCGTGTGATGCTAAAATTACCCATCCTCCTCCCAACTCTGGGGCAAGTTCGGTTGCTATAACAACCTGTTGCTACTTGAAGAAGCGAAAGTTAGAGTGCTGGGGGTGGTGGCAGGGAGTGAGGGCTATGAATGAGGAGCATTCTCGTGCTAATATGGCTGCTTTGGGGGCAGGGAAGATCCTACGGGCTTGGCTTGGCCATGGCCTTACTTTTAGATACCTGAGTTTGGGGGAATTGATTTTTCTTACAGCCAAAGCTGGATTCTCCCGTGAAACTACAGTAGACGTCAGAGAGGGTGGTTCAGAGTGGGGCTGCTTGAGTCCAGATCCCATTTGTGCTGCTCACATATAAACATGGGGCGATTACTGACCTCCTTTTTCCTAAACGGAGAAATGGGGATCATGGTAGTGCTCACTTTACAGAGTTGAGGAAGAAATCAGCGAACCCCTATACAGTGCTCAGAATGCTGTCATAAGGTCATTTGGTATTACCTGTTCTGTTTCATATACGCAGTTCATTCATAAGATACGATGGAAGCCTGCTGCGTGCCTGGCACTGTGTTCCACATTGCTGTTTGGTGGAGAATAAATGCAGATGTAGTTGCCTTGCTTGTGGCATGCAGGGAGGAAGGCCCTGTACAGAATGGTGTAAATAAGCATATGATCTCGCACATTGTGGTGGGTGCTGTGAAGGGTTTCCTTCCTGGGATGTGGGACATGGAAAGCGAGTGGTGTTTTGATAGAAGGGGGTAGGTCTAGATGCTGGGCCTCATCGTCACTGCCACTACCCCGGCTGCCACCGCCATCACCAGCACAGAATTCTGTCGAGCTCTTTCCATGTGCCAGGTGCTCTGCCAAGCACTGGATATGGCTTATCTCATTTAGTCCTGACAGTCCTACAATGGGGTGGGTGTTCTTAATGCTTTTTATGTTAGTCTCTGAGCTGAAAGGGAAAACTGGAGGCATTATCTGATTTAGTCATCCTGAATTTATAGATCAGGAAATTGAGTCCTGGAGGGACAGAGGTTTGTATGGAGTTGGGAATCATTACCAGGATCCTAACTCTGTCTTGGATCCATTTTGCCAACTACTGTGTACCCTCTGGAAGTCAGTGAATACTGTCTTGGTACCTGAGTGGCTGAGTCTTACTACCTTCCTGTCTAAAGAACATTGTCTCAGTCTTACTGGAGTTATGCCCCCAGAGATCTTGTTTCTGTTTTCTCAGGACAGGAACCGCTTCCTGTTCCCTTAAGCTCTGGCTGTCCTCTTGAGCATGGAATGTGGAGGCTCAAGTTGCCAGAAAGTCACAGAATGTCAGTGACTCATGTTCCCAGGCCTCTTCTCACCTCTGGTCAGCTGGACTGTGCTGGCACAGGGTTGTCTTTTGGGGGTTGCTGACAAGGCTGGTGAAAGGGCTGTATGAGTATTAAGCAGAGTTGGAACCGCAGCTCCAAGTCACTAGATTTCTGTGAAGGAAAAGCATGGAGTCAAGTGTCTTGCCTGTACCTTTCCTTGTTTGAAGGATTAATGTGTCCTCTGGCTTTGTCTCCACTTGCTTCTACATGTTTTTTCATGTATGTAAGACTTTCAAACAAAATTCAGATTTGTAGGAATGGACACATGCCAGCTTAAATGGGTAAATGATGATTCTGCCCGTTTTGTGAGGCTTAGAGTCTTGGCGTTGACCTGATGAATGGTGTTTGATGCCACGGGTGCTTGTCGGCGCTTCAGGTGATGGTCTCTTGGTGTCTCCGTGACGCTTAGGCTCTGGGTGTTCTGCCAGCTGCATGTATCAGGCCCCTCCTGCTCACTAGGTGAGCAGCGCTTTGATCACACTTCCCCTCCCCAGGGAGGCCTCTCTAGAACACTTGTCTGCAAGAATCTTTGGGGCTGCACCCTGGTCCCTTCATGGGCCTGTGGCAGTCTGAAGTCGTGCTGTTTGTTTCCTGGTTAATTGTGTTTCTCCTTCTGCTTGAACACCCCCACCATGAGGGTGGGGCCTTTTCTGCCTAATATTTCCAGTGCCTGAAGGATCCTTAAACAGAGTGGTTGCTCATTACATCATCATTAAATGAAGAGGGGTCTCAGCTTCCTTATCTGGCCACAATTTTTTTTCTCGTCTTATAAGCCTTGGAGTTGCAGAAAAATATCTCCTGTGGAATCCCCAAAAGTCAAAAGCAGGAGTGATGCACCCAGTTAGTGCATTTGATCCTGTTTATCAGGCCATGGTGGACCTTCCTCTAGCCCCCTTGCCTGCCTTCCCCACTGAAATGTGGAGGGAAGAGAAACCACCTACAACAGTATGTCCAGGTGTGGGCTTAGAAGCAGCTTGTCTTGGGCTCAGACTCCAGCTCTTGTCACTCTCTGGAACTTTGTTAACCTCCTGCATCTAAGTTTTCTTATCTGTAAAATAGGGAATAGAAACTCAGTGACTTTGGGAGAACAGGGATTATTACTTGTAATACAATGTTTACATATATATATTTTATTTTGAAAGCAATCATATAGGATAATAGACATCTCACTAATGGAGGAAAATTTCACTCATTATCCCATTTCCTATCTCAAGTATTTTCACTGAAGTACCTTCCCACCTAATGTTTGTCTGTAGATAGACACGTTCTTTGTAGGATGCAGGTTTGTATCATGCTGTCACTACTTTTCATTACGTTGTGAGCATCCTACCATATGATAGCTAGCCTTCTAAGTTATGTTTATTGAGTACCTCATATTTTAATTATCCCAAATTCTATTCTTAGGCAGCAACGTTACTCTTGCTTTTTTTTGGTTATTATAAATGCTGCTGCAGTGAACACATCTGGGAAGATAACATCTTTGTTTTGAATGATTCCTTACCTTGAAGATCCATATGTGATATTATTGCATCAAGGATGTTTAGGTCTCCAAATTAAACACTGCTTTTTGAACATGGTTAAAGCTTGATCTACCGTTAATTCAGACTTGTCGCCTTTAAGGTGTATGCAGACCTTCCTGTTTGGGGATTAGCTTTACAGATAACTTTCCTTCTTCCTTTGGCTTTGAACATCCTTGTGAGTTATAAACTAGAAATTTCTATCTTACAACTGAAGTTTTTAGAAAGTGGAATCCTGCCTCTGCCACTGTGAAATGCTGGTGTTTACCTCGTTTCTGGTATTGTAGTGGCTCCTCTATGGTAGACCCTCAAAGCGGTCAGGATATTGATGTGTGGTTGTTTGGTTTCATGGGCATTATTGGAAGAGTAGGAGCTGGGTGGTCTGCCACATTTCTGGGTCTAAGGGAATGATGAACCCATGAAGATGAACAGGAAGAGTCTGACTCTGGGTTGCTTTCATTCCTGAAACATCTTATTTTTCTTTTTTATTTCTCTTTTCCTCTTTTTTTTCTTTTTTTGCCAGGAGGCCAAAAAGAAGTATGACAAGGAGACAGAGAAATATTGTGGCATTTTAGAAAAACACTTGAATTTGTCTTCCAAGAAGAAAGAGTCTCAGCTTCAGGAGGTAAGAGACTTTACTAGTGTCCTGAATAAAGTGTTTTAATGTTTCCATGGTACTATGGATATGTGCTGGTTACCCTTTGCTGGAACATCCTAGGGTTGCAAGGGACCTCAGAAGCCAGGAGCTTCATTCTGATCCCTCCTTCCATGCTTGCTGCCCACGTGGCCTTTGTCCCTTCTCAAACTGCAGCTCACACTGTGTGCTGTCCATCCTGTCCATGGCAAGGAACATGCAGCTGGGCAAAATCACCCTAATCACTAGACTGTGCTTCCTCCTTTCAAACTGAGATCTGTTTTCCTGTTTCTCTCACCCTTGACTTTGATTCTGTACGCCCTTACCTTGCCTTTTGACTTTCTCCTTACATCACTGATTTGAAATGTTAGTATCTGAAACCCTTTGGTCATCCTTCCTTAATGTGAAATGGAAAAAAAAAAAAAATCCAACCACTACTTGACGTTAGTCTTTTTTTCTTTTAAGCAGTATTTTATTGTCTCTCATATATTTTGTGCAGAGGTTACCTTGTTTCAAAAAAGTAAATTCTTTGATCTGCCCCTGTTTGTTTGTTTGTTTTTGCATAATGTCTTTTTAAAGAGTGGTTAACTTGGAAAGAAAAGTTGGCTTTGTGAACTTGGAGCTGTGACCATTTTTATTTAGTTCATGGAGATTTTCAGGGTGATGGGGTATATGTTTTGGAGAGACAGGGCAGTTTGCTAGTGTAACTCCATGCTTGGCTACATGAATTTCCTCTTACTTAACTCTTAAAAATTTGCTTGAACTGTCTCAGGTGTGTGCTAAAAGAGACCCTGTGGCTCCTGAGCTAGCCTGCATTCTTCAGTTTCCTTTCTTTTAGAGCAAATTCCATGCCAGTACTTCTGTTCACATGAAGGTGATGGGGTTAAAGGCTGAAAGATCAGGATTAGTCAGGAGATGGTAGAGGCCACTCCCCATGGACAAACAAATCCCCACTGGGATTTGTTTCATATCCCAGTTAGGAAGTAGTGTGCTCAGAACTCTTTGCTTTGAAGTGAGTGTTTGAATGAGTGAGTAAATAGTTGTTCTAGCACCTACTGGTGTTGGTAGATGCACATGTATGATATCCCCAGAGTGAGACAGCTTCTCTTCCCAGTCTGCTCTCTCCATGCTTGCATCCTGATGAGTTGGTCTGGGACAAGTCCCACATTTTCCTTTAGGGCCATGCCAATAGCATCTCCTCCTGAGATAGCTGAAGCTCCAATACTTCAGCCACCTGATGGCAAAGAACTGACTCATTGGAAAAGACTCTGATGCTGGGAAAGATTGAAGGCAGGAGGAGAAGGGGATGACAGAGGATGAGATGGTTGGATGGCATCACTGACTCGATGGACCTGAGTTTGAGTAAGCTCTGGGAGTTGTTGAGGTAAAGGGAAGCCTGGTGTGCTGCAGTCCATGGGGTCGCAAAGGGTTGGACATGACCGAGCGACTGAACTGAACTGAGATAGCAGTATGGGGACCAGAACACTGGACTGACAGAGATACCTTCTTTCAAGGCTTGCTCTACCACATAGTTGACTGTGTGACCTGGGAAAGTACTTGGTCTCTCTGAGCTCTAGTTCCTTCGTAAAATACTCATAAATCACCTGTCCTGCCTACTTCATGTATGAGATGGTAAATCACAGCTGCTACACAAATGTAAAGTATTATCCCCATAACTGGCCTGTTCCTCCCCCTCCCCTGTTAACATTGGATGGCATTCTTCCTGGTGCCTTATGTTCCGGCTGCTGTGATGGAATACCATAGACTGGGTCACTTATAAACAACAGAAATTTGTTTCTCAGTTCTGGATATTGGGAAGTCCAGGATCCGGGTGGTGGCAGATTTGGTGTCTGGTGAGGCCTGCTTGCTGTTTCATAGATGGCTGTCTTCTGACTGTGTCCTCAGAAGGCAAAAGGGGTAGAGTGAGTGAGTCTCCTTGGCAACTTGTGTAGAAACTCTACAAAGGGACTTCCCTGGTGGTCCAGTAGTTAAGACTTCACCTTCCAATGCAGGAGGTGTGGGTTTGATCCCTGGTTGGGGAGCTAAGATCCTGCATGCCTCCTGGCCTAAAAACCAAAAAATAAAACAGAAGCAACATTGTAACAAATTTAATGAAGACTTTAAAAAAAGGATTCTATGCTCAAGACTCTAAGCTCATAATTACTTCCCACAGGCTCCACCCCAAATGCTATCACACTAGGGATTAGTCACTAATGTAGTGGTGAGGAGGGCAAGCATTCTATCTGCAGTTCTGCCTTTGCCAGTATTTATCTTAGTGGATATTTTTGCATTATGGTTTTTTTTTTTGTTGTTGTTGTTACAGTCCTTGTCTTTTACCCATTCACACTTCCTAAGTACTTGGAAGGCAAGGATTGGGCTGTAGGTCTTTGTTGAAAGTCCTGGTCTCTTCTCAAGCACTGCTTTTTATACCTTAGCTGAGTTAAATTGAATAAAAATCTCATAATAATAATGATGATAATATTTTTACTAGCAACAGGAACAATAATAGTGGTGGGTGTTTACTGAATACATATTTATGTACCAGCACTTCACATGGAATCTGCTCAACTCACAACCACCCTATGAGGTACAGATGGATTCCCTCTCTCTTACATAGGAGGCAGCTGATGCTCCAAGATGTTAAATAGCCTGCCCATTGCTAGTCAGCAAGTATTTGAACCCTGGCTCCTGACTCTGGAGACCTTTCCCTTAACCCAGTAAGCTCTTGTCTCTCCATCTTGGAAGGGAAGGATGTTGCTGGGCTGCCTGCCAGCCATTGTTATTTAATGTGAATGTCAAGCTAATGGAAGCAGGGAGCAGGAGGGACCTTGGCGATCCTCTGGTTAAACCTCTTAGAATTCCATTTGCAGGAACTGAGGTCCTTGCAGAGGTCAAGTGATTTGCTCAACGTCTTCCAGCTATTTAGTGATGATTTTCCTCCCATTTATTAAAAAATCAACTTTTAACAATCTTATTAATCTCCTGCTACACATATAATGAAATCTATTTCCTTTGATGATCCAGAATTGTTCCTTGCTTGTAGGCCTGACCTGAATACTTGTAAATTCTAGCCCATCCCCTGTCTCTGGTGGCTGAAATAACAGGGTAGTGATGTGAAGCGATGCTGCCATCTAGTGGATGGCTTTAAAATGTCAGTGTCTTCAGTGGCTCAGAAGTTGGCTTCTAAGAAATCATTCCTTGGACAAATTCTTCATTGGATGCTTCTGTGAAAAGTCTGTTCAGGAGTTAAGTGTGTTGTGGGGAGTGAAATGAATGGTAGGAACTTACAATATAGGAGAATGTGTCTTTTCCAGGAAGCACAGAGTGGTTGATGGGTCTTAGACAAGCTGATAGATTGACTGCTTCTTGAGTAACAGGAGAGCTGCCTGCTCAGGGGTTGGAATCCGGCTTCTGATTCCATTGTAGCAGCGGCTAAGGATGTGGGTGAATTCAGTGGCCCAGATAAGAGGGTCACTGGCAGGAGAAACACACCATTCCACTTGGGATTTTTTTTTTTTTTCCTTTGCCATTGGAAATGCATTCTGCTTTACTGTTCTTCTCAGTGCTGGGTCACTGGTGTTCACATAGAGATCAATTCTTTTGTTCCTCAAGCATCAAGTTGAATGTTTGCTATGGGCCAGGCCCCTTTCTGGGATCTGAAATGGAAAAGTGGAACAAGGTCTTTACTCTCTTTGACTTTATATTCTACTAGGCAGTACATGAAAAAAGAGAAGAATAAATAAGAATTTCATGTAGTGATAAGGAAATAAATTGGGAGATAGGATATAGACTCCTCGGGGTAACCTTCCTAAAATAATGTCAACGCAGGCTTCTCTAAAGAGGGGACATTTGTATTGAGACCAGGGGAAGAAAAAGAAGCAACATGGGTTAAAAGCTAGGGCAGTGTTCTTTAAATTGTGTATGTGTCATAAGATCTGAGTTATTGGATCATGAAATAGAGTAGAGTAGGCTGGAATAGAGTGAAAAAGATGAAAGTGTGTTGCATCTAATTATATATGTATGTTTATTGAGTTATGTGGCAAAGGTATTTCTCTGTATGCATTAAAGTTCAAAAAAATCGAACTTCTGTCTAGGGAGAGGGGTTTTTCAGGCAGATGGAACAACAAGTACAGAGGTTGCATGGAAAGAAAGAGTGTTGGAGGGTGGCTAGAAGCCCCAGTTGGAACAGGAGAGGGAGGGATTGAGGGAGAGAGAGAGGGGTGGGCTGGCCCCTCAGGGTCTTCAGACCATAGTAGGGGCAGGGGAAGGCATTGAAGGAGCTGTGAAAGTATCTGATGGAGATTTTAGGAAAAGTGTTCCGGCTGCTGGATAGAGATTGGATTGTGGGGGCGGAGAAAGAAAGCAGAGAGGCCAATGAGGAGAGGACTGGCATTGCCCAAGAAGATGTGGCTGGTTTAGGGTAGGAGCAGGGCTTGGAGCCCATCTGCTTCCACTTCCCTGGTGGTAACACTCAGTGTACATGGAACACATCCTGGTTTTCAAATTGTTCTCGTCCTTTAACTCATTTTCTCTTCTAAACAGCTCTGCTCAGAGCAAGGGCAAGTCATACCAGCCCCAGTCTCCAGGTACGGGGAAGAGACCCAGAGAGGATAAGTGGCTGTAGCAGGTCCCACCGGCTAGAAAATGATGGAACTGAGATTCCCACCCAAGCGGTTGCTCTCCTGGCACTCTCACTGATGCTGAGCTCTACTCTTCTCAGAGGACTTTCCTCCTGCCTTCTCCAGCCTGGCCTAACTTGCAGCTTTTCAAAAGGGCCCTTTTTCTGCTGCAGTCTCACTTGGCTAGCCCGAGCAGGGAGGATGTATTCAGGTTGTGGGGGAAATCAGGGGAAGTAGATGTGTCCCTAGGTGTAAAGGTGTTGGATTTGTACTACGAGAAATCAAGAACTCGGGGACTTCCAGGCCTTAGCTGGCAGGAGCCCAGGCAGAAGTGTACAGACACTTGCTGGCCACCCTGGAGAGGGGGTTAGTACAGTACTTTTTGAACTCTGTCCTCCAAGTGAAGCTCGGTCAGTGCTCAGACATCAGCTCTCCTGCTTGGAGGCTTAGAAAACGCCCACAGGCTTAGCCCTTTATGTTCATTTACAACACTTAAACTTAGGGAGCTGGGACCTTCTCTGTATTAATATGGAAGTTGCCCAGGGAGGAAGTCACTACCAGGAGACTTGAATGGATCTTTTGGATTGTTTCATAGCACCTCGTCCTTTTCCAGAGTTTGTAAATTTTTTTTTAATTTACACGATTATTTATCTCTTTTCCTCATTAAGCTGTGCAGCCCAATGAACGAATGAACAATTTGCCAAGTCCTTAAGATACAAGGTTAGCAATACCATATGTTAGCAATACCTAATGAAGTGAAAGATCTGTCCCAGGTTTGCTCTGCAGGAATCTTGACAAATGGAACGCTGAAAGTAATACTCCTTTGGGAGCTTTGTCTTTGTAAAGTATGTTATCGAATGACACCTGACACCTTTATTTCTAAAGAAAAGAGTGTTTTGTTTCCTATTAGCAGGATATCCATTTTTGTTTTTAAAAAATCATATTTTTCTTTTGTCATTGAAATGTGCTTTCAGTGTAATTATCTGTTTGGAAAGAGTGAATTGACTTCTGCCACACTGTTGAAAGTGTAAGAGCTTGGTAGTGGTGGTTGAGGCACTTCTCAGCACAGCTTCTTGCCGCTCCACACAGTGATTTTCTTCCCTGGGTTCTGGATCCCAGATTGCTGCCTACTGGTACCCAGGTGTGGGTCTTTCCAGGTCTCATGACCTGCAAGAGTGGGAGGTGAGGCTTTGAGGGAGCAAGGTAATCACTCTGCTTTGCTGTTGTTGTTCGTCCAGGATTTGGGGGGAGTTGGGGGAAGTAGGTGGGTCCCCGGTGTAAGTGTGTTGGATTTGCACTTCGAGAAATCAAGGACTGCAGGGACTTGACAAATCCAACTGCTAGTGTAAGCGTATCTGACTGTTTTGCGACCCTGTGGCCTGTAGCCCGCCGGCCTCCTCCGTCCATGGGATTTCCCAGGCAAGAATACTGGAGTAGGTTGCCATTTCCTTCTCCAGGGGATTTTTCCTGTCCCAGGGATGGAACCCAGGTCTCCTGCATAGGCATGTGGATTCTTTACTACTGAGCCACCAGGGAAGCCCAATTACACTGTAAACTAGTAGTTCATCCTTGTCCAAAGAAAGTGTTCGGGATGAGTGAAAATGTTCTGTTCTGAGGTCTCCTGTCCCCTATCAGCTTGTTTTGTTCATTAGGGTGGATCGGATGAGGATGGTCCTGCACATTTTCTTTTTCTCTTTAAAATTCTGTCTTTCATGGAACGTAGGTCTGCCCCACTGTGGGAAGGTGGTAGAGTCTGAGGTTTGGAGAAAGAGCAACCAGGACAGAAGTCCCAGCTCTGTCTTGTACCAGCTCTGTCCGGTTCGTTAATGTTAGCCGATTTCATTTACTTCCTGTAAGTTAGGGGTAAGGATGCTATCCTCTTTTTAGGATTATAATGAGGGTTAAATAACTAAAACTTATGAGAATTGAATACGATAATGATGTACAGCTATGGGCACGGTGCCTGGCCCAAACTTAGCGCTCAGGTAACATGAACATTATTCTGATTTCTGCTTCATGCTACTGGATTTGTTTTTAAAAACCATCTCCGGAGATCTTTTCTTGGCTGGGGTGGAGGTAGGGGTGGGGAGCTGCTTACTGAATCCTCTCCTCAGATAGTGACCTGCTTTTCCTGTGAAATCCCATCTTTCTTGTAGGCAGACAGCCAAGTGGACCTGGTCCGGCAGCATTTCTATGAAGTATCCCTGGAGTATGTCTTCAAGGTGCAGGAAGTCCAAGAGAGGAAGATGTTTGAGTTCGTGGAGCCTGTAAGTAGATGCTCAGGGTTTTGCCATGTACCCAGACTTTCATCCCTACCCCTCATTCCAGTTACCTAGATGATAAAATGCTCTAAGTTGTTAATAAAGAGACTGACCAGCCCTGATGCTGTGCCTTCTGCTAGTAACAGTGCTGTCATCTGGCTACCCTGGATTCTTCCCAGTGCAGCCATAGACATGGAAGTAGAATGTTCAGCAACGGTTCCCTCATCTATGTTGGGTTGGGTTGGGCTGGTTCATTTCTAAGTCAGAGTAAGGGAGGGGAGGGGTTTTCATCTTGCAAACAATAGTGATGACCCCTTACCTTTTCTTCTTCCTCTGCCTTCCCCCGAGCCCCTACCCCCGACCCTGCTTCCTCTCTCCCGCAAATAACCCAAAGATAGCAACCCAAGGAAACCTTTCTCTTTTTGCCCCCTAAGTTCAAAGCTCTTTCTTATCCCAGGCATGTATTAAAAAGATGGGATAGGAAGCAGTGTATCACTCTAGGCATGTTATAACCAGGAGGCATGGAGATTGCCCTGAAGGGACTGTGATGGGGCTTGGACTTGGGTGGAACATCCCAGTGGGTATGTAGGGCTGCAGTGTGGGAACAAGCCTGTCCGTAGCCTCGGCTACCCCAGTGTGGTTGTGGTTTCGTGGAGACGTGGTACTGCTTTACCCTGCTGTGGCACTAGTGTTCAGAATCCATGGAAACACCAAATGGGCCTCAATTTAAGCCTTGCAGATCTTGAACTTTTCAGCCAGATGCAGCCTCTGATTTAGACCTAAGCCTTGAATCTCTTTACAAATAAGATAACCTAAATTTAAGAAAGTGATTTTCTTTAGTAAATAATAAAATTATAAGAAACTGAGAGAAAATAACGTCACTTTTTGGTCAAGAGTGTTTTCTGCCTCCTTTCTAATTTATAAACTTTGGGGGTGCTTTTTAGGCATGTAGACTGGCAGGCGATTTTAAGACTCTGGTCTTGGAATCTGATGCTTCTGTCTTTTACTTTGCTGAAACTGTTACGTTCTTGGGATCTCCTCCCAGCCATGTCATCTGGCAGATTCTTCAGAGTTGTTAATTACCTCAGTCTTACTTGAATGTTGGAAATTTTAGAGATATCTTCCTTTCTAGCAGTGATCTCTACCAAGATCTCAAAATCCCTGTCTTTCTGCAGGATCTGTGAGATGGGGAAGCCATCTGTCAGAGAAAGCAGGCTTGTTGATTTCCCTGCTTGGGGCCCAGAGGTGTTAAAACCAGCCATTCAATTATAGTCTCATCTCTCATGGTTGGGGCAGGAATTCAAATGCTGTCATGAAGAATTAGCCTTTGGCATTTTTACTTGCTTTTCCTAGAATTTCTATAGAAAAACAGCAGTATGATTCTAATAACCTTTATGTACACATTAATTGATGTTATTTTGTAAATGCCTGATTTTGATGAGTTGCATTTTAATTGACCCATCCCATTTTTTGGAGGTGTTTTTCCTTGTTCATTTCGATTTCTCCATATAGTAAATCAGGTACTATATCTGTTAGCTTTTGTTGGGTAACTAATAACCATAAAACCTGATATAACAGTAGATGTTTCTCACACATCTGTGGGGTTCATTTAGTCTAGGCTGGTCTCAGCTGGATGACTCTGTTCATCTATGTGAGCTTTCCTCCTCCTCCTCCCTTTCTTTCTCCTCTTTTTTAAAAGAGATCTGTAAGGACTTACCTTTCTGTTTCCTGGCATTCTAGTGTAATATATCAGTGTCTTAAGCTTCTTGAGAGGCAGTGTAGCATCATTGTCAAGGGCTCTCGAACCAGATTGCCTGCTTTTAAATCTTAGCTCAGTCATATTCCAGGTGCATGTTCTTAGGAAGTTATTTTGTGAGCCTCAGTTTTCTCATCTGCAAAATAGGTACAACAATCCCATTTATAAAGATGTTAGGGAGATTACCTGAGTTTATCTAGGTAAGATGCTTAGAATAGAGCTAACCTAATTGTGTGTGTGTGTGTGCTCAGTCACTTCAGTAGTGTCTGACTTTTTGTGACCCTGTGCACCATAACCCACCAGGCTCCTCAGTCCATGGGATCCTCCAGGCCAAGAATACTGGAATGGGTTGTTATGCCCTTTTCCAGTGGATCTTCCCAACCCAGGAATTGAACCTGCATATCCTGCATTGCAGGTGGATTCTTTATGAGCCACCAGGAAAGTGCTAAGCTAATTAACACCCAATTATTATATAGTTGCTTATTAGGACCCAGTTAACAGGTGTTTTTTTTTTTTTTTTTAATTCTGAGGCAGAGGGTCAGACAACCCCTGGCCATCCAGCGTCTCCTTAAATAAGTGAATGAGTCAAGTGGCAGTGTTAACAGGGTCTGCTTTGTTTAATACAGTCTTGATAAATCTAAAAGTATTTTCTGAATACATAGAAAATACTGACAACCCAGCTGCTCTGTCCAAGGAGCTCACAGCCTCCTTGGGGAAGCAATATGTATAGTAAGGAGCTAGCCAAAGTTGCATGCAGGTGAGTGCCAGGTTGGACAGGATGTACAGAGGGGTTTAAAAAGTAGAAAACCATTGTGGATTGCAGATGTTTTTGAGTTTATAAAGTGAGGCACCTGGAAAGCTAATGAAAAAATGTCTGGTCTCATGTTAGAATTGGCTGAGTGGCCAGTGGTCAAGTGGCCAGTGGCCAAGACACTGCACTCCCAATGCAGGGGGCCTGAGTTTGATCCTGGTCAGGGAACTACATTCCACATACCTCAACTAGAGATCCTACATACTTCAACTAAGATTCCGCATGTCACAACTAATACCCAGCACAGCCAAATAAATAAATATTTTTTTAAAAAATGAGTTGGCTGAGAGGTTTTATATAGATACGTAACCTTCACTTTTCCACAGAAGTTCTTGTTTCTGAGCATACTAGTAGACAAGCAGGTGAGTGGCTGGAGCTGTGAGTAGGGAGAAGAGAGTCATACAGCAAAAAAGCTACTGACTGGATTAGTAGTTCTCAAAGTCCTAGAAATAAAACTTCTCAAGCTGTACCCCATACCTGAAATGTGGGAGTGGGATCCAGTCACCTATACTTTTGTAAGCCTTCCGGGTGATTCTGCTGCACAGTCAAGTTTAAGCTACTGGCCTAGATTGTACAGAAGAACATAGCACTTGATATCAGCTGAAACTCTGTTATGTTCTGTGTAACTAATAAGTGCTTTGCCACATTATGTCGTTCAGTCATTATTTGAGGGTAGGTCCTGTTTTTGTTTTCAGATAAAGAAACTGAAGCATGTTTATTTACCTCTGCAAGGTCACACCTAGTAGATGGCCGAGCTGTAATGGTCTGACTCTTAATTTCTATTTGAAACAGCACTTGACTATTTGCAGGTGGAAAGGAAACCAACAAAAAATCAATTGGCTAAATTGTTGGGGTGCCTGGTATAAGTGTTCATGTTTTGAGTTGGTTTTAGTCAAGGGAATCTTGCAGCCATTCAGGGAACCTCCATGCACATCAACTATGTTCATTTGTTTCTTAAAAAGTAACTTCAAGTACCAAGATGTTACCTACCTTTAGAAAAACAAAATGTTGGTATGCCAAGGAAGAAAAGTCAGACTTCTGGGATCTAAACCCTCTTATTTTTTTGTGCCCTGGAAACCTTAATTTTATTGTTGAGATACTAAATGTTCTGGAGTTTGGGATCATAGATAATGACTTAATGGCTTCCCGAAGGTGAAGCCTTGTTCCGTCTGTTCCCTGAGTTTTCATAATTGGCGGTTACCTTGTGCTGCCGAGAACTCACTCTGCACATTTGTCAGGCTCTGCAGCCTCTGAGTTTGGCCTCCTGAGTATTTCTCAGTGCTCTGCCTTTCTGTCCTTTCTCACAGCTCTTGCCCCATTGCAGGCTGTCCTTCTTTCTCTTTGGTCAGTGGCATCCTGTCGCGACCCCATCAGCTCAGTGTCTCTTCTGATACATCGGCCTGCATCTGTCTCTCTTGCTGAGTGGCCCCGCCAGCACTCCTGTGCTAAATCAGCTGCATAGATGATCTCAGTCTTTGCCGTGGCCCAGTGTGCTAATAGGTTAAGGATGAGTTACAGGGAGTTACTTGGCTTCCCCAGCCCAGCTTTTTATCTCTCTGCCGGCAGCCCTTCTCTTCACTGTGTGCATGAATGGTTCTTAGTAGCTGTATTTTTCTGCTGTGGTTTCTGTAACAAAGTACCACAAACTGGGTGCCTCAGAGCAGCAGGAGTGTACTGACTCATAGTTCTAGAGGCTATAGACGTCTGAGATCCAGATCAGCAGGGCCCTGCTCCGCCTGAAACCTTTAGAGAACTAATCCCTCCTTTCCTCTTCCTGGATTCTGGTGCTTTCCTGGCAGTGTTTGGCATTCCTTGCTTTATGACAAGTCACTTCAGTCCCTCATCCTCACATGTCTGTCTTCTCTCTGTGTTTGTTACTATGTCCAAACTCTACCCTCCCCCACCCCCGGTTTTTCAGAATGCCAGTCATTTTCAATTAGGGCCTAATGGATCCATTTTCACTTTATTACCTCTGTACAGATCCTGTTTCTACAGAAAATCACATTCTGAAATCTGGGGGTTCAGACTTCATATCTTTTGGATATAGAGGGGCAAAATTCAACCCAAAACTGTAGCTCTGTTCTATGAATGGAAACAAATTTATCACAGAGTCCAGAATGATGCAACCATTGCTAATAAAGCAGTTAGGTTTTTGTTCTTTTTTTTTTTAATCTATGTAATCAGCTAGGAAATAAAAATAGATTTTTCTTACAATAATTCTCAGAGGAAAACAAGGATGGGGAAGAAGGGAAGGGGGAGAGTGGTAAGGTCTCTCTTTGGCGTTTCTTTTGTTGTGCTGTGGTGGTGTGTCTGGTGTCCAGGGAGGAGCCTGGGTGCACATGCGCCTTCTCTTACCTAATAACCAGGTGAGGCCACAGCAGCAATTCTCTCTGTGTGAGGAGAAGCATTTCTTTGAAGCGGACAGATCCTTTCTTCTCTGGAGTCTTTCTGTGGGCCTTGCCCACCCCTGAGCAGTGGACTTTCATTTCCCATGGGTCATAGGTTCAGAGATGCATACAGTGTGTGGGAGGTCGGGGAGGGGAGGAAAGATGCTGTGAGGGGAGAAGGAAGGGAAGTGGTCCAAAGATGACAATATTTAAGGCATCATTTCCTGTAGAAAAATGGACAACCAGGCATGATACCAAAGGAAGTGAAAACCAAAATAAATATCAGCAGCCCTCTGCCTTTGGAGTGCTTGTGTGTACATGCAGGTGACATCTTAGTGAGCTGTTTGAGATAATTACCCTGAGTAAGAGAGGCCCTGTTGATTTTAAGTGAAGGATAACTCAGAGTTAATAGGAGGAATATCCTGAGCATCAGTTGCTTATCTTCTGCATTATTCTCCAGTAGAGGGTGATTCAGTGCCCTGGAAAAGTTGATGGAGCAGCAGCATTCAAGGACAACAGGGAGGGGAGACATAAGGAAGGACAGTTGTCCTTGTGAAGACTGGCACTAGATTTGGCACAAGAGCCCCTTCTTCTCCATTACCGGAGCTGTTTAGAAGAAAAATATGGGCCTTCTTCACAGAAATGGGTTTTACATAGAGGACGTCCAGAGACTATGGTCATCTTGAGGAAAAGAATTCATTGTTAGCCCTTGATGACTCTCTGTGGCTTACCCCCTGTTCCTTAATTTAGGTTAGGGATGTATAAATGGTGCCCCTAGATGTGTTTCTAGCCAGAGGACCCAGCAATGCCTGTTGCTTACCTCCTGTGAAGATGTAAGGGAACAGATGCTCCAGGGACAATGGCAACAGGAAGTCAAGGGACCATGTTGTTATGAGCTGGGTCTTGTCTGACTTTCCAGTGTAAAGCTCTTTGATAAAGTGGGTTGGACATGTGGCGTTGCCTGAAGATAGGTCAGTATACACCGTGGTGTTTACCATTCCTGCCACAGGCAAAGTGTAAAGGTCTCTTTTACTTTCATCGTTAAGGCTGCTTCTCAGAAAGGGAGAGTTAGGTGAAACAAAGTGAGATTGTGTTTAATAAGTAAGGTGTGTTCATTTAAGGACTAGAAGATTAAACACAACAGTATAAAGTGATACAACTGTGTCTTGATATAACGTGTTTGAGGCAGGTCTGAGGAAATAACTCAAACGATGTGAGTCAGCTTCGAGAAGTTCATGTTAAATTGGGGCTGGTCTCCAAATATAGTAGAATTGAGCTTGTGATAAAGTTGAGGTCCTGGTTATTCTAAACTGTGTTCAGGCTTTAATTATAATCCTTTCAGCTTGCGATATGGGACCGAGGCAGGATATGTAGAGCTTGGGAAGGGGCCAGGAAGCGTAACAGCAATGAGGTTCCATATGCGCGATGAGAGGAGAGATGGCAGGACACTCATTTATTTAGCTTGGAGGAGTGAAGGCTGGCAGGGGCTCAGGCTGGGGACATTAGTGGTTTTAAGTATATGAAGGCCTGTTGCGAGAATCATGGTGAACAGATGTTTTCACTCTTCACTAAAGACAAGACTAAACAAGGAATGCCCTTACCTTTTAGCCCAAGGCACTTTAAATGAGAATTTAGGGAAACCATCTTAACTGAAAATGTGGGAACATGGGATTATTTTAATAAAGGGTCCAGAGTGTTGACTTTTGGATAATTTATGGCAAGTGCAGAAACACACTTGAACTGGAGTCTAATCTTGATGATTTTCTTTGATTTGACTTTGCCTGTTAGGCTGCAGACTCAGGACACACCAGCTTCCTTTTCTCTTTTCTTTGTCGGTTATCAGTATAACCACATCCTCTTGCATGATAACCTGATGTAATGAATTTAATAGAAGGAGACTGAGTGGGACCCCTCGTCTTCGGTTTCTGAAGAAGTGATTTTCTTAGGAGGTGATGAGGCTCACAGGATATGAGCTTGGGTGTTGGTGCCAAGGAGACCTGGTTTCCAATCCTAGCTGCTATATACTGTGTGTTTTGGGGCAAGTTACTTAACCTCTCTGAATCTGCTTCCTTATTGTTAAAATGGAGATAACAACCTATGAAATGAGTCGTACTGTTAGGACTATTCAGTGAGATGGGGCGTGTGAAGTCCCAAGTGCCTGGCATGTAAGAAGAGCTCAGTAAATGATAGTCATTATTACTACCTTGTCATTCTGTTATGTTCACACCAGGGCTGGGAACTCGGATACAGCTCCATAATACCTCTTGAACCTGCTCATGTGAGGTCTTCCCTTTGCAGCTACTGGCGTTCCTGCAAGGACTCTTCACTTTCTATCACCATGGTTATGAACTGGCCAAGGACTTCAATGACTTCAAGACCCAGTTGACTATCAGCATACAGAACGTGAGTGGGTGAGGGGATGGGCTTCCTTTCCCTTGTTAAGGGAAGGAAGAAACAAAATATGGGTCTGGTTGCATAGAGATTGCGTAAATGGATGGGAATGCAGATGGGGAGGATGGGTCTTGCTTGGGTTTAAAGGGCAGCAGAGCGCAGTCATCTCCAGGGTGCTTGGTGGTCCCAGAGCTCATCCTCACCTCCGTTATTTCAAAGCTCCATTATTTCTGTTCGCGGAAGTGCTGCTGCTGATTATGTTTTAAATCTGTAGCACCAACGTCAGGATTTCCTTTGGCAGTGGAAGTCCCAGCCCCACCCAACCCTGCCCAGCCTCCCTTCTGTGCGTCCAGCTGCCTGGCCACTTGAAACACTAGACTGTGTATTCAGAAGTAGGGGGTGGGGAACACATGCTGGCCTCCAGCTCAAAGGATGTGCTCTTGTTCAACTCTTGGTGAGGAAATCCAAGTCAGCGCCTTACTCCCAATCTCCTTTCCCAGATTGTAAGCAGCAGGACCTTTGGGTGCACAGAATCTGGCTTAGGCCTCTAATCAGTCTCACTGGGACTAAACCCCTTTCTTCCCTAATATGATCCCATTGGTCTGCACTTTGTCTCTGGGTGATCCTGTGTCCAAATAAACCCAGGTGTATCCGAGTGGGTTGGACTGTATGCTTTTGGAAGCCCGAGCTCTCATTGTTCCCTGTGGTGCCTCTGAGAACAGGAAGTTGCAGGGTCCTGGACGAGCTTTCATGAAGTATGGCCTCCCGTTGGGCTGGGTTTCTCAGAAGACAGGCTCCGAAGCGGAGATTTACACAGAGCAGGTTCCCAGGAGGCAGTGTGGGCAAAAACACCTGTGAGAGAATTGAGGGCAGCAGGCCCTGCAGAGGGAGAAGTTGTGAGGCCTCAGCTGATGCCACAGGCCCCCTGGAGCTGCAGTGGTCCCTGGGCTCTGTGTGCTGGTGCAGGCTGTCCTGGGGGAGCGGGAACCTTACATGAAACAGCTGCATTTGAGGAGGAAACTGTCAGCAAACAGCCAGGGTGAGAGCATCTCTGTCCTAGAGGCTGGTGGAGGGCTTGTCTTGCTGTGGGCCCTCTGCCTCAGAGTTTCCGGGACACTTGCTAGAAACGCACGTTTCTGGGTTGAGAGGTGATGAGTTTACCTTTGGAGGTGAGGACTGGCCAGTTGCATTTCCTGCTGGTTCCCCATGTGATTTTGATGGTCCCTAGAATTTGAGAGTCGTTCTTGGATAGGGCTTTCCGGCCAAAATATGCTTCAATAAAATGAACATTTGCCTTATTTTTTGATAGCTGAACATTCCTCACTTGGTTTTAGATCTAGGATTCTGTAGCTTGATACTCTGAAGTGCTGGAGAAACAAAGAGGGTTTCATTTCATTGATTTGGATAAAATTTCTTTCATCCTAGACAAGAAATCGCTTTGAAGGCACCAGGTCGGAAGTGGAATCCCTGATGAAGAAGATGAAGGAGAATCCCCTTGAGCACAAGACCATCAGTCCTTACACTATGGAAGGGTACCTCTACGTCCAGGAGAAACGTGAGTGCCAGGCCAACCAGCCGCGTGGCTGTACTCATGCCTTTTTTCTCAGGAGCTGGGGGTGTATCCAGTAGTGCCTGACATGGAACATTTATTTGGGCAAAGGAGAATGACTTTGTAGTTCAGCTTTCTAGGGAAGAGATGCTGTCCACAAAGTCTTGTCTATCTCCTGGTGGTATAGTGTGTTTTCTGTGTAATTGGAATCCTGTTGCAACCTGGAATTCATAGGCTCTGCCAGTGCCACCTCTTCTCTCGGTGTCACTCTACTCTTGAGGTTACTGCACACCCTCAGTATAGCTTTACATACCACAGCCTTGGCGTAGAGGCCTTGAAGAGGTCTAACTGACTGGACTTTATAGTCATATCCTTTGGTAGACCTAATAATAGTTGTTTTTGAGATTTGTTCAGCAAGGCCTAAACTACCATGACTTTGGCCCTTTCCTTCTTCACTTCAACTCCTGTCATTCCAACAATTAAATTTTATGAAAAGTAGAAACAAAAGCTCACTTTACAAGCCAGGGAGAAGGGCCATTGACTTGCCCATAGGACGTCAAGGAAAGAAATGCTAGGTGCTGCTAACAGGGTTTTCAGTGATGACTCAGATTTATGCACTGGGCTGTAGCACTCCCAGGCTTAATTCATGCATGCAGTACTAGAGATTAAAGACAGGGCATTGTTCTTCTTTAATGGACAGTTCTTCTTGTAGTCTCCGATCTGGGCACTGTTGATTAGGATTGTCAAATGTCTTCACTCCTAGAAGTTGCCTATGAAACAAAATACTTTCAGTGATTATTCTGTGTAGTGGTTGCTCAGAAATTGGCTTGGGCATAAAATTGTTCCCTGGTGACAATGGTGTAGTAATGGGATTTGAGGTTGGAGAATCAGTTGTGATGAGAGTTTTCTGTCCCTTGTTCTTACAGGTATGAGCTTGTTAAGGCTTCTAAGAAGCAGAAGCTACATATACAGCACTTTTGAAATCTTTGTGCCATCATTGGAATTTATTCTCTAAGCCACAAAAACACGAGAATAGTTGCTGTTTTCATTTGTTCTTGATGCTCCAATATAAACACTCCGTTGCTTTTTAAGTGTATTAAGTGACATCCAACACTTACACTGAGTATTCATACCCTGAAAAATACCTATTAAGTGTCTGCTGAACCTTTTTTCATGTTATCATTATTTTTTTAATCATATCTGCTATGCAATCTCTATAAGCATCCAGAACTCATATTGACTGAGGTCTTTGCAGGCTAACAATGCCAATTATGCATTTTTCCCCTAAGAGTACTTTGTTTGAAATAAAGTAATTGGCCAGGCACCAATAAAATAAGAAACTGTAAGAATTTGTCTTCAGGGCACCTGCCTCTTTCCCGAGGGATAATTTTGAGGGACAAACACTTAGATTACATTTGAGTATTTATAGTTACTTCTGTTCCACATGTCTAGTGTCTCTGGGTTTTCCTTGTCTGCTTTTCAGATCTTCTTGAGTTCTGCTGAAGTAAAAATTAGGAGTTAGAAAGTAGGTCAGAACCCCTGTATATCTGTGCACGTGATCACAGCGTAGCTGTGTGGGAAGCATGAAGTCATCGCACCAGATGGGGACGGTGACGGGCATTTTGAGGAGCCTTGCTTTGTTCTTATTCAGTCGTCTTACTCCTGTCAGGGAAGAGAAAGGAAGCTTCAGATGGGAATCGATGATGGGAAAATGAATTAATTTCCCCAGAGAACCTCTACTTCTATTATATTTTAAGACCCACCAGATGCAGCATTTAGTGGGAAAAAGTCTTCCTTGGTCCTTGGGAAAAGTCCTGGGTTAGTTTCACTTCCAGTGTGTGAGATCAGATTTCTGCCTGTGGTTGTCTAGCTGGTGTGGAGAATATATTGCCCCTAGAAACAGTTTAAGGATAGGTGAGTGTTGTGAGTTACATGTTCTGTGTTGTCCAGTATGCAGTGGACATGTAGAGATGTTTAATGGGGAATATTACTTTGCAGGTCACTTTGGAACTTCCTGGGTGAAGCATTACTGCACATATCAACGGGATTCCAAACAAATCACCATGGTACCATTTGACCAAAAGTCAGGAGGAAAGGGGGTGAGTTCATTTTTAAATTTCATGCTTGATTTACTTGGTTAACATACAATGGGTGTAATGCATGTTTGAAGTAACACCTCCAATGTTAACTATAATTTTCTTCATTTTTATATAGTAGGTTCAGAATAAAGTAGATAAATAAGATGATTATTTTTAGTTATAAGCTGTGTTAGAAGCTGTAATTAAGACAGATTCTTGTATTTCACATATATGCAATATTAAATGTGTTAATATATTTAGATACTAGAAATTCTTGGATGACCTCATCCTGTGAAACTGATTTTCTATTATTATTATTTTTTTACTTTACAATATTGTATTGGTTTTGCCATACATCACTTTCATCTAATACCTAGAGGACTGCCAGTTGGCAGTTTAGATGTTCCAGTTATCTATCTATCATTTCAGTTTTCCAGATATCTATTCCAGTTATTTATTGTAACAGAACACTAAAAAATGTAGTGACTTTTAAAACAGCACCAATCATTTTAGTTATTTTGTACAGTTTCTATGGGTAAGGACTTCGGGGATCATGTGGATAAGTGGTTTGGGCTTCAGTTCAGTTTAGTCGCTCAGTCGTGTCCGACTCTTTGTGACCCCATGAGTCGCAGCACGCCAGGCCTCCCTGTCCATCACCAACTCCCGGAGTTCACTCAGACTCACGTCCATCAAGTCCGTGATGCCATCCAGCCATCTCATCCTCTGTCGTCCCCTTCTCCTCTTGCCCCCAATCCCTCCCAGCATCAGAGTCTTTTCCAATGAGTCAACTCTTTGCATGAGGTGGCCAAAGTACTAGAGTTTCAGCTTTAGTATCATTCCTTCCAAAGAAATCCCAGGGCTGATCTTCAGAATGGACTGGTTGGATCTCCTTGCAGTCCAAGGGACTCTCAAGAGTCTTCTCCAACACCACAGTTCAAAAGCATCAATTCTTTGGCGCTCAGCCTTCTTCACAGTCCAACTCTCACATCCATACATGACCACAGGAAAAACCATAGCCTTGACTAGACAGACCTTAGTCGGCAAAGTAAAAAAAAAAAAAGTTTGGGCTTAGAGTTTCTCAAATGGTTCCAATCAGATAGTGACTGGAACTGGATCATAAGGTTTTGAAGCAACTCTGGGCTGATCAGATATCTTCCTTTCTCCTGACCTCCTCTTTTTTCTTCTCTTCCTTCTTTCTCTTTTGCTCTGTATAGTTCCAAGTCCTATTCTCTCGCTTCTCTATGTGGGCTGGTTTGGGCTTCCTCATAGCATGGCGGGCTCAGTAACGTTTTCAGCTAATGTTTTCAGGAGTGAATCTTCCAGCAACAAAAGGGGACACTGCATTGCCTTTTAATGATCTAGACTTATGTTGGCCCTGTGTGTTGGTTGAAGCAGTTACAAAAGCCCACCTGAGCTCACCCCGTTGCAGCGGGAGAGGATGCAGACCCTGTCTTGGAGGGAGGAACAGCACAGTCACATCACGTTGAAGAGCACGTGGGGTGAAAGATGTTCTTGTGGCCATCATTAGAAGTGCCAGGCTGCATTTGTGGGGTGACTGCTACTAGGAGTGCCTTGCCGTGCCCCAGTGTTCACCTTTCCTCCGGGAGTGCTCCATCTGTCTACATTGCCTTTTTAGGTTCTGTCTTTTCTCTCTGGCTGCACATTACATCTTCTTCTTCTTTTTCCTTTCAGTATTCTATTTATGGTGGTCCTCTCTGTGAAATTTTTTTTTTTGTAATTTGTTGTGCTGAGGCATTTTGGCCTTTCTGGATTTGCGGATTGGTGTCTTTTAGTAATTTTGGAAAATTCTTTTCAATTATTATTTTGAATTCCCCCTCGTCCCCATTCTTTCTATTTTCTCTTTCTGGAGATATTTAAATACTTTTAATGAAAAATATTTATATTTTTCATTTCTTTGAATCTCTGGACTGTGTTCTGGATATTTCTCTGGTTCTGTCTTTAGTGTAAAGAATTTTTCACCTGTGTCTGATCTGTTGATAAGGTAGTCCTCTGTAGTATTCCACCCATGGCCTTCTTTTATGGTGCATTTTTGTGCATCCTGTTGGGTTTGCTTGCGTGTATGTAGGCACTGCAGTGTAGAGGCGAAGAGCACTGGCTTTGAGGTTAGACTGCCCAGGTCAGTGACGTGTGACACTGTTGTCATTATTGTTAGCTGCCCTCCCTAGATGCCCCCTTGCTCTCTGCCACTTCCAGTTTCTCTTCCTGACTTTCTTTTTCTTAGGCCACAACACTGGAGTTGGTCAGCATCTCTGTCCTTCCTTGTATCAAAGCATAAAAAAAAGTCAAGGCACTTTTAATGTTTCCTGTTAGGGGTAGAGTTGACTTATAAATAATTGCAGGAAAATAGACATGTGAAATGATCAAACATAGAGAAATTATAGAGTTAGAAGGAATATTAATCTCTGTTAATAGGAGTCACTTATTATCATGAAGTGGAAATAGGGTTAGGTCTGCCTTTCTTAGATCAAGTCATAGTTCTTTTCTAATTTCTAGTCCTTCTAGAAATCAACTTCACTGAGTTATTCTCTCACATTTCTTTTGGGACTGTTTCTCTAATGCTTTCCTAAACCTGGAGTGAAGGAACTCTCTTGTATTTTCTCTACTCCTTTCTTACCACACTTAAAAATGAAGGGCAGAAACCAATTATGGTGAGTGATTCGAACTCCTTAGACTTTAGTGAGATAAAAGGAAACACCTCACTGAGTTGTTAAGAGGTTTATATATATTAGAGTATATAAACTTTTTGGGACAGAAAATAGAGGCTGACACAGAGGCTGCTATATTGGGAGCTTGGTATTATATGAAATCATTTTTCTAGTAATAATTACTTATATTTATATTATGTTTTACATTTTCTAAAATATTGTCCTTTCTCATCCTGTTTGATCCATTTTTCCTCCTTTACAAAAGAGGAAATTGAGGATTAGAGGGAGAAAGTGATTTCTAAGATCATATGATCAGTGAGTACTAAAGCCAGTATTCACACCCTGATTCTGGAGCTGACATCTCCTGATTCTGAGGCAAATCAAATAGAATAATAATGTATAAATATAAAATAATAGCTTTTCATGACACCTCTCTGTTTCCTTAGCCTCACGGTGGAGGAGACACGAAGACTGGCTGTCCAGAGGTGATATCTTCTTAATTTATACAGGAGAAACATGTGATGTCAGTGTGTTACGTGTTTATGCAAAGCTCTCTTAGGAACTGGAGATAAACTTAAATAGGTGATAGGGTGTTTTCTTTTCCTAACATGCTCTTTATCCACCCTTTCTCTCCTTCCTTCTTTGCATTTGAGTTATTTTCCTTTGAAAGTACCCGCTTTTCTTTTCATTTCAGTCCAGGAGATGTGAGCAGATTTTCTGCGTCCTCGTGGAGGCAGGGCTTGTGTGTGGTGAAAGACAGTACCCCGAGTTCTACGCTGTGAGATGAGGCCCCTCTCTGTGGGAGCCCTGGAATAGCCCAGGGCTGACCCTGTCCCTTCCCTGGCTTGAAACCCTTCATTATGTTCCCATTGCTGGCAGGATACAGACCGTAATCTGCATGATCAGGTCCCTGTCTTCCTCAGTCCTCTTTCACTCTTGCTCTTGGATTCCAGACACACCGACTTCCTTTCAGTTCCTCCAGGGCTCCATGGACCCTGACTGTGGGGGCCTCTTCACCTGCTGTTCTCCACCCAGATCTGTGTTCTTGGTTTTATCTCCTATGAATCCTTTGGTCTCAGTTCAAGAAAGCCTTTGCTGGCCTTTTTGCCAGGCTACACCCTCTTAATTTAGGCTTCTGTAGCACAACATGCTTCTTTTTTTGTACTGTTTGTCATGGTTGTAACTCCTCATTTGTTTGTATAAGTGATCGTTATCTCTCTCCCCCATTTTTTAAAACCATGAGTACTTGAACAGATTGTCTTTATAGATTTTTCCTGGTATGTTATGGTCATTTTTGGAACAGAGTCTTATATTCCTCTTATTTCTGCTTATATTTGCCAGTTTTGTATAGATCCTCTGTTTTCTCCTGTTTCTCAGGGACACCTCCCCCTAACCCGGAGAAGGAAATGGCAACCCACTCCAGTAGTCTTGCCTGGAGAATCCCATGGACAGAGGAGCCTGGCAGGCTACTACTGTCCATGGGGTCACTAGAGTCGGACACGACTTAGCGACTAAACCACCCTCCCCCTAAACTTTCAAAGTGGGAAGCAGTCCAACACCATTAAATCAGAAGTAGAGTTAGATATTAACATGGTCAGAAGTACATATGCTTGTGCGTTTATGGTCATACATTTACGCATTGCAGAAGGAGCAGTTCTCAACCTGAGAAGTTAATCTTTGCCATTCAGTAAAAGATGATAGTGTAAGACTTGTGAATGTAGACTGTCTCTTCCTAGGTCTTCTGTGTTTTATGTGCTATTTTGATATTAGCGGGTGATTAAGTTTTACCATACGCAGTCACATTTCCTATTATTCAACAGACTAGGCAAGTTTGTTAATTTCCCCCTAGTTTAGGAAGAAACATCAGCAGATACAGGAGAAAAAGGAACCCTAAAAAATTCCTTTGTGACAGGAAGAGAAGAAATCAGGGTCAGAAACCTCTATGTTTCTAAGCAGTAAATTAGTGCTGTGCTGTGCGGCAAAACTGGTGCATTCCATTTGTACAATGGAATACTACCCAATAGTAGAAAGAAAAAAGCTCCTTTGTTTTGTACCATGGATTAAAAAAATTGCCTGCATTGTTTTAATGTTAATTTTTATTTTTTATTGAGATATAGTTGATTTCCAACACTACCTATGTTTCAGGTATAAAACAGTGATTCAAAATTTTTAAAAGTTATACTCCATTTATAGTTATTATAAAATATTGACTATATTCCCTGTGCTGTACAATATATCCTTGTAACTTATTTATTTTGTTCATAGTAATTTGTATCTCTTAATCCCTTACCCCTATCTTGCTACTCCTTCCTTCACTCTTCCCGCTGATAGCCGCTGGTTTGTTGTATATTATGTGAGTCTGTATCTTTTTTGTTCTATTCAAATGTGTTTCATTTTTCAGCTTTCACAGATAAGTGATATTATACCGTATTTGTCTTTCTCTGATTTACTTTATTAAGCGTAATACCCTCCAAGTTCATCCATGTTGTTGCAAATGGCAGAGTTAATTCTCTTTTAACGGCTGAGTAGTATTCTGTTGTATGTGTGTGTGTCTGTGTGTGTGTCATACACACACACCCTGCTTCAATATATATATATATTTTTTTTTTTTTCTGCAATGGGTCTTTGTTGCTGTACGCAGGCTTTCTCTAGTTGTGAAGAGCAGGGACTACTCTCTAGTTGCGGTAGTGCTGGCTTCTCTTGTTTTGGTGCACAGGCTTCTAGGAGTGCAGGCTTCAGTAGTTGTGGGCTCAGTAGTTGTGGCTCATGGGCTCTAGAACCCTGGCTTAGTAGTTGTGGTGCTTGGGCTTAGTTGCTCCACAGCATGAGGGGTCTACCCTGACCAGGGACCAAACCAGTGTCCCCTGCATTGCAAGGCGGATTCTTAAGCCCTGTACCACTTCTTTATCTACACATCTGTTGATTGGCACTTAGGTTGCTTTCATATCTTGACAATTATAAATAATGCTTCTATGAACATTGGGGTATGTGTATCTTTTTGAATTAGTGTTCTTGTTTTCTTTTGGATGTACGTACACCCAGGAGTGGGATTGCTGGGTCATATGGTAGTTCTATTTTTAGTTGGTTGAAAAACCTCCATACTGTATTCCACAGTGGCTACACCAATTAACATTCCCACCAACAGTGTACAAGGGTTCCCTTTTCTCTACATCCTCACTAACATTTGTTATTTGTGGTCTTTTTGATAATAATCATTTTGATAGGAGTAGGATGATATCTCATTGTGATTTTGACTTGTGTTTCTCTGATGTTTAGTGATGTTTAGCAGCTTTTCATGTGTCTATTGGCCATCTGCATTTCCTCTTTGGAAAAATATCTGTTTAAGTCTTCTCCTCATTTTTTAATTGAGGTGTTAGCTTTTTTTGTTGTTGAGTTGTATGAGTTGTTTATATATTTTGGGTATTACCCCCTTGTTAATCATATCATTTGTAAAAAGAAATAAACCCTTGATTCGCACAGCGTGAGTGAATAGCAAATGAATTACGTTCAATGAAAGAAGTCTGGCATAAAAAGGCATTCCATTTGTATAAAGTTACAGAGCATTCAAACTAATTTGTAGTGGCAGAACAGATTCAGTGTTTGCCTGGGAATGGACTGGGTGGAGGGCTGATGGATTACAAAGGGACTCACAAGGAAACTTGTGGGCTGATGGAAATGTTCATTACCTTGATTGTGTTGATGATTTCATGGATGTATACAGATGTCAAAACTCATAAGTTGTTTGCTTAAACATATGCAATATATTATACATTAAAAATTATACTCAAGATCTCCTGGAGAAAGGAATGGCTACCCATTCCAGTATCTTGCCTAGAGAATTCCATGGACAGAGGAGCCTGGAGGGCTACTGTCCATAAGGTCACAATGAGTCAGACCCGACTAAGTGATAGGATGGATAAACAACAGGGTCCTATTGTATAGCACAGGGATCTATAGTCAGTATCCTGTGATAAACCATAATGGAAAAGAACTGAAAAAGAATATGTATGCAGATAACTGAGTGACTTTGCTGTACAGCAGAAATTAACACAACATTGTAAATCAACTATACTTCAATAAGAAAGTACATACTTTAAATATATATACTCAAAAAGCTGTTAAAACATATTCATTGTACACCTACTCTGTTCCAGGGACTGTTTGGTCTCGGGACCCAAGGGCAAGCAAAAAACAGGCTTAGTATGTGCCCTCAGGGAGCTTGCAGCCTAATGAGGACAGAGACATTATTTGAATCATCCCTTAGGGCAGCAGCAGGTCTCAGCTGTGATCAGTGCTATGAGGGAAGGAGGGGGGTACATGGTGCTATGTGAGCATGTCTGGTGTATTTGCAGGAATGTTTTCCTGAGAAGTGACCACTGAACCAAGATCATAGAAGCCCGGGGAAGACCTCAAGGTTGTCTTGTTTCAACTTTTATCAAACCTGCAGATTAAGCTTACTTAAAACAATACCAACAAGAGTTTAATCTAGCATATGTTGCTGCTATACCATCATAATCTATTAGTACTCGGATGCTGGGCTCCAAGTAAAACATGGCTCACAGATTTTATCTGCATGAGGCTCTGGCCTGAGGAAGTTGGTGACCAACCTCCTGTGGTCCTGAATACTCAGGTCTTAGAAGATGAAATGATCACTCCTGTTTATGTGGCATCTTTGTCCAGGAGAGGAGCATGGCCCGAGTTCTGGCCTCATTTTGACTGTCTGTGTCTTCCCAACAGGGAGAAGATGAATCAGTCACCCTCAAATCCTGCACACGGCGGAAAACAGACTCCATCGAGAAGAGATTTTGCTTTGACGTGGAAGCAGTAGACAGGTGAGCAGCTGTCACACTTTTTCTCAGAAAGAAATATTGCTGACTTTGAATTTCTTACCTTTCCCATCCAGTCAGAACATTCTGGTTTTTTACCCCCTCTTTCCCTTCTCCATTCCTCCATTTAGAATAGAGGCCAATTGCTCGTTTGCAGGAATCAGTATCTCTACCCCCATGCTTTACATTTGGAACTGAGGCCCTCCTTGGTTTTCTTTTAATGTCAGGGCTTCCTTCTTGGGAATGTGTGTTAGGTCTCAGGAAGGTGAATTTATGTTTAGAGAAATCTGTTTAGCACAATTGTATCAGCTATATGAGATTTTTTTACTTGGAATTTTTATGAAATGATTCAAAAGGAGTTAGATAGAAGGAAGACTAGAAGTTCTACTCAGTTCAAAAAGGGGCTTTTAGTTATAGCATTTCGCCTACTGTTGTGCTGTGTATGCACCCAAGAAAGAAAACGCACCACTTGTGAAGTCAGTCTTTGGAGAGGAAGCTCTGTGTTGTGTTCATCGAGATTTATAGAATCTCATTAAGTTGTACCATTTCATGATGTTAAGCTGGTTTGACAGCATTCCAGTTCTTTGAGACACTTTACTTGGCAACAGGTTAATTCTTTGAATGAATGCCATGAATTAAGCTTATTTAAGCTGTCTATTCAAGATCAGCAGTGCTAGCACAAAGATGCTTAGATCTCAGCATGAGTCTCTTGTCATGCTGTTTAATTTTTCCCCTTTATTAAAAAAAAAGAAAAAGGTACACATTTTGTCAGGCCAGTACTTTCTACCTTCCCTGAGACGTGTACCTGTGGTCACCTCATGACAGCTCTAAAGGCTCTGGAGCGAGGGTACCACCTGGCGTGTTCTGCTCCGTGTGCTGCCAGGGATGAAATGCCTTCTTGTGGTGCGATGTGCCCCTGCAGTGTGGTCCCTGAGGCTGATAGGGTGCCCATGGAGAGAGCATGCCCATGTAGCCTAAATTGGACCTTTGCGGAAACTAACCGTGTCTCATTAGCAAACTAGTTATTATACTTTTGGCTCTCAAGTCAGGAAACCCAGATCTAAATTTTGACTTAGTAAAATTTTGCTTAGTAGCCATATGACTTTGGACAAGTCACTTAATCTTGAGAGGCCTTGATTTCCTTCTCTGGAAAATGAAGATAGTCATAATACCTAGTTCCTGGAATGGTTAGGATTCAAGAAGATAAGGCATATAAAATGCTTGGCAGACTAACAAATAATAAATGTTCATCAATGAGTTGTTATTAGTTATTAATTAGCATGTGCCTCATGGTTATCTGACTTGATATTTCAAAAGCTAGCATCTAAATGCAGAGGAATAAATATAATTTGTAAAGAAAAGTGAGTGCCCTAGTTGTTTGCTGCGTGTGGGTTGTGAGAGGGGAAGGGAATGGAGAAGGGCTGTATGGAGGAGTAGGTTGAATTGGGGTAGCAAAGGGGGATTGCGAAAAGTGCACCGCAAACTAAGATTATTCTTGACTTTAAACAAATCCTACGTCTGGATTCTTTGAGCCCTTGTAGGCATCTCTCTTCTCTTCTCTATTACAAGTTTGGAATTTGTAAGAATTCATATTTGTTGATGTCCATGAAAAATGGATTAGTGGATGTGTTTGTGTGGAAATGGAGCCCTGTTGTGTGATGCTGGTCAGCTGAATAGTTCCCAGAGGTGGCCATCTATATTAGGGCTCCTTGAACAAGGGCATGCCCTGCATTGCAGCTCTTGTTATTTTGGAAATGAGGTCAGTGACACTTTCTGAAGCTGAGTCATTTTCTTCTTCAGAAGTTTCCCAGAAGTTGTAAAGAGTTGCTTTTTAGGCAATTAAAACTCACCATGGTTCCTCTATCTCATTTCCACCCTTGCCAACACTTCCTACCACCTTCCCCCTGTGTTAGGCCAGAAAAGCTTTGCATGTCCCAATTATAAGCCGAGAGCAAATGTGTCACATTCAACATACTGAGTGTATTTGGGAAGTCCATTTCTTTTAAGTCATCGCCTCTGGTTTTCTTGGCGTGACATGGAGAGGTTTCAGTTGTGGTTCAGAATGAGGCTGCTGAATCTCCTCTTAATAAGCAAGAAGGGAGTAGAGGGTTCTGTTGTATTATTTGTGTTTTTAATGTTCAGTGTATTGTGATGCTGTTCTGCCTGGGGAGAGCCTACCGTATTCAGAGCTGGCCAGTTTTTGGAGTCATCTGAGGGCTGAACCTGGGGAGTACCACTGACATGTGGACTCCTGGTCCACAGCCATGCTGCTTTCACTGGCCCCTGCACCCCAGGAGGCAATGTTCCTCTGCCTGAACCATCCAAGGCCAGGAACCAGGCCCCTAGGGACTGCTCTCACAGCTTAGCACCTGTGAAGTTATTCAAACTAGCCAGTCCTAAACAGTTGACCTGACCCTGCCTTGCCTTTGCTGCAGAAACTCTTAACAAAGGTCAGCGTCTGGACTCTCCTCTCCAGCCACTTCTGCCTCCTGGATGATGCTGGTGTTTTCCCACGTGGTCTATGTGGTGTTCCAGGCATCCTGTTTCTAGCACCCTTGAATATAAGGAAATTGGTTTACTTGAGCCCCTTCTGTGTCTCCTCTTGTGGTTGCACTTGACTGGCCATCACCTGAAAGAACACAGAACATCCATGAACCACCTTCTCTCCATTTTCTATACAGGTCGTCATCTTTGGTCTCAAAGATGAGGTTACCATTGGCACCATTTTCTTTAGCATCTTTCTGCATTTTCCTCCCACATCCAGGAAGAAACTGAGGTGAGAGGGAAAGGCATTTGCATGTGCTCAGGGGAGACATCCCTGAAAACTCGGCATAGAGTCCTGTTCTCTGGAAGACGCCTGCACCCCTCTTTTTCCTCCAGTGTGCTTTAGCAAGGCAGAGATGCTGCTAGCTGTCTGCTGTGTTTGCAGCCTTCCACAGACTTCTTAGCTTCTGCCTGCTGAGTTGGAGAAGCAAAGGGAGGAAACGCAAGTTTAGCACCTGGGAAATGTGAGTCAGTGCGGGAGCGGTTATACCTAACAGCATGAGGTTCTAGAATGTTCCCAGAGTATGTAGCACAGATTAACATTTATGTAGTAGCTGTTAATGTTTTCTTCTATGAAGATATTACTGCATGCTAAAGTGTGACTTATTTGACTTAGAATATGTGAAGTTGTGGGGTTTGAAGATTGACTACTTTTATCCTTTAGGCTCAGTACTGATATTTCATGTCATTGTGTAGCTGAAACTGTAGCCTTTAGGAAGTGATGTTCTAGGAGGTCAGTGTTGTGATTGAAGATACCAGTGTCTCTTACTGTGTGGTAAGAACCACCCACTCTCAACATCCACAGGGGTGCTTGTGAGAAAGGCAGCTTCTTGTTCCTGCCCCAGACCAACACAGTGCGCCTTTCTGCAAGAGGGACCCTGAAGTCCACTTTGAGAATAAGGTCTTCTCTTGTCCTCTCTTCGTGCTCACAATTGGTGTATTAAAGAGCAGGCATATCCTAGTATAGTGTTCTCAGAGTGCACCAAAGCATTTTCCTTGTTAAGAACAAGCAACAGTAAAGTAAAACAAAACAACTCAGGCTTCTTTACTAAGGAGCTTAATTCTTAGCTTGATGGAGGAGAATATAACTGGTAGAAAAGATGATCACCAGTCTCTGATACAGAGTACTAGGAATAAAGCAACAGTAAAACCCACAATAAAACCTAGTTTTTTAGGTAACTATAGAGGAAACCAGCAGTAAGAGAGTACTTTCTGGAAGCTGAACACTTCATATAATTTCATGTAATCCTCACCCAGCCCAGGGAGACTTGTGCGCAAGTGTCTCACGTTACTGAGGAATGATCTGCAGTTTAGAGGGTGAGTCTTCCCCAAGGTTCAGGTGGCAGTTGAACCGAGGGCACTTTTGCTGCCTCAAAACTCAGGGTGTTTTAGAAGCATTTTCGAGTGATGAGCCCAGTGCTCTCTGTACTTGGATCTTGGGGCTGCTGCTGAGCAGTCACCTTGCTGACTGTGAAATCTGAGGAGTGCTTTCTTACTCTTGTCGTTGGTGTTTGGTGTGTAAATTAATGGTGGTTGAATAAAAGCAGCACACACACTTCTGTTCCCGTATTTCCTACCCTCTGCTCTTCAGAAAGTCCTCACATGGCTAGCAGTTTAAAGAGGCGCACAGTAGGTGTTCCATGAATGCTGTGTTTTTTGTACTCTTCTTCTTTTGCCTTTTATTCCTGACGATTTACATTTCTGTTCATCTAAGGAGACTGGCATGAGTAAGGAATCCAAGCACTGGCACCATTTGTCAGTAGACTGTTTGCATTGCATCCCAGTGCATTGCTGCCAATTCGTTAATCCTCAAATTCTGCTGAAAAGGGATTAATCCCTGACATTTCTGTCCTCTAGGAAGAACTGTTGTAACTCTGACCCGTGAATGAGTTGGAAATCAAATTGAGGATTAATTCAGAGTTTAGGGATTTAGATTTATACCTCTTGAACTTTTTGTGTCAAAGATCCTCCTTACTACTGTGAATACATTTCAGAAAGCTACTTTAATTCTTACATCTAAGAATCTGTGTGGCTTTAAATGAGTGTGTGACTTGTAGTAGTTGTGGGTGTTACCACAACTCGCTCTGAAGAATATTTTATTTTCCCAGAAGGTACTTGTTATGGGTTAGGTTGTATACCCCAACAAGTTCATAATGCTGAAATTCTGATCTCCAGTGTCTGACAACAAAAATTGTTTAGAGATAGAGTATTTGTAGAGGTAGTCAAGTTAAAATGAGGTGATTAGATTAGGGTGGGCTCTAATTTATTCTGACTAGTGTCCTGATAGAAGCTGGTAATTTGGACACAGAGCCAGACATGTACACAGGGAGAATGCCGTGTGAACATGAAGGCAGAGATCAGGGTGATGTCTCTTTGAGCCAGGGAATGCCAGAGATTGCTAGCAGATGACCAGCAGCTAGGAGAAAGGCATGGAAAAGCTTCTCCTTTACATACTGCAAAAGGAACCCACTTGCTGACACTTTGGTCTCGAGCTTCTAGCCTCTAGACCTGTGAGATAATATGTTTCTGTTATTCATGTCACTCACTTTGGGGGTCTTTGTTATAGCAGCCTGAGCAAACCAATACAGTATTGGATAAGAGAGATTCTCTCAAGGAAGCAACCATGAAAGGCCCCCACAACCTTTTAGATGGGTGGCCCAGTACACATTCCTTGAACAATCCCATTGATAAGGAACCCCACTTCACAAAGCCCCTGTTTTACATACATTATCTTCCTTAGCATTTGAAAATCATTATTTCTTATACCTTAATAAAGAAGCATTCTGTGGTGCCTTTGTATTACCTTGCTATAGAACCGAACATTTGAAAGTTTATATGTTACATTGGTTAATATAATAAAAAAGATAGATTTTTTTCTTTAAATTGTGTTAACTCTTTTTGAGTGAATTTAATGTAAAATTCCTGCATAAAAAATGAGAGTTTGTCCAAAAGCAGCCGTTGGGGTAGTGGCATGTGATACTTGCCATTGTCTGTCTTTAGTTACTTTGAAAAATTAACTCTACCATGCAGCATCTTATGGAAATTAATGAGCTGATGTAGGGAAAATACTTGTTTAAGCTGAAGAATCATGGTGGTAGTCATCTCTCGGCATCTCTGCATTTGTTTATTTTAAAGAGATGTCTCACAAATGTATGTGACACATGGGTATTTTCTCCCAAATGTTTTCCAGGAGGAGGCATAAGCCGTATGGAAAATAGTAGAAACAAAAGACTTCTTTTTGATGCATTGAATCAGTGTAGTCTCTTGAGGAGTGGTGTTTATACTTGGAGGAAAGGAAACAATTAGAATGCTTTATGTTTTACAGGACTAGCTGACCCCAACAGAAGTCCATCCATTTGAAGATACTGTGTGGAGTGTTGCATGCCCCATTCCCACCTTTGGTACTCTCCAGAGGTGGGCAGAACAGGAGAACTTATTAGGATCACAAGGCTACTGGGTGCTGGGGGTGTCATGGGGACCAAGACAAGCATAGTCCTTGCCTTCATGGGTCTTACTTAGCATTGATTGTAGAATGGCAAACACATTCGTGCAACTGGAGGTATAAACACCAGTATATTGAGTATTCAGCAAACTTGGAGGATCAAAATGCTATGAGGAAGGTGTAACTCACAGGGGGATTTCACCCTTCCAGTCTTATAGATAGTGATGGCATAATTAGAATGCTTTGAATTTTCATTTCCTCTCTTCTCCCCTTCCCCCTCCTCATTTATTAGCCATAACTAACTGCTGGAGACTCTACTGATCATGGAGATAACAAAGTTTAATGAAGCAGTATGAATCTGTTGGACTTTCCTTCTTAAGAGTCATCATCTGATTTTTCTTGCAAACCATATTCACAGTCCTCCTGTGAGCTTTCCATGAATAGGTCAAGAGAGACAGCTTTCTGGTGAACCAGTCCTAGCCTGGCGTGTCACACCCACTGTGAACTCTGTCCTCATGTCCCACCATGTACTAGGTATTTGCACATTGTACAGGCTTTCCTTTGTATTGGTTAGTTGTTCAATTAGTTATGTTTTATATAACTCTGTTCAATTATAACCATCTGTCTCAGGTAATTTGCTCCCAGAGGCAGAATAACATTACTTCATTCAGCTTTTAGTACAGTACTGTGTGCTTGTAGTTCAATTTTGTTTTTTATAGTAATGTACTTTCTGAGTTAGATTATTTTGTTCTTTCCTTTGGGACTTTGGTGAATTACTATGTAAGAGATTATGGGAACTGAATCATGTTAGTTGCTATTTAAACTGAAGCTTGGGCAAGTTTAAACATAATCTCCATTTCTGCATTGGTAGGACAAAAAACCAGAAGAATGGGATATTGGTTAAAGAAAGAATAGTAACAGCCAGAAAGATTAATGGAAGATCTGAATAATCTGCCCCAACCTTCTAATGAGTCACCACCCTTAGTATATTTTTATAGAAGGCTGCATGATGCACGTAAAAGGTCGAAGCAGCCCTCAGTTTGAACTTGGGATCTGCCTCTTACTGGCTGTGTGAGTCTGGACTGGTGGATTAACCACTTTAATCATACCTACCTTGCAAGATTATTTTGAAAATGGAATACTGTAATATTCTTCCCTGATGTAGTTCTCTGTTGGAAGAGGTTCTTTCTTTGAAGTTTGCTCTCTATCCTAAAACTTGGGACTTCATTGTTCTTACAGTGTACTTTAGTGTTGGAAGGTATTTCTTTGAACCTGTTTCATTTTGATGGCACACCTTTTTCCTAGTGTTGTGACTTTTCAAGTCATCTATAAATTGAGAGTGAATACAGGTGCTTTAAGGGTATATGTGTACAGGAGGAAGAATCTATTTTCAAACTATATGTGATAATCTATTATTTATATATATTTCCTATACAGGATAAAAGGTTTAAGCCCCTCCTTCCAATTTATGCTCTCAAAAGGAAACCATACCATACTACTTTTAAGTTAAAATAATACTCTTCTAGTTGGGAATGTGGTGTGTGTGCGTGCATTTGTTTGTCTTTGTGATTTGCGAGTGTAAGCCTGTGTTTTCCAAAAAGGATCATCTTATGTAACAGACTTTGTTGCAGTGCTCAGCCTCTAGATGGCAGTGTTGTATACGTATTATAACTGTTAGCTGGTCCAGTGGAAAATTAGCTGTCCTTTCTACACTGACATTTAGTAGTCAGTGGTGTGTGTGTGACGTGTGTTTCTGTAGAAGAAGCCATCATATGAATTTACCTCTTAAAGGAAAGGCATTCTAAATGACTCATTCTTTCCCTAGAAATTCCTTCCTTACCACCTTTCTATGATGGATCTCTTCATACCCACTTTCCTGCAGAAGCAAGCATGCTCAGTTAGTGCAGCCTCTGTTTAAACATTGCATTTTACCTTACTTTCTGAATTCATGTGTCAGGCTCTCTGCTTCAGGGACAGCTTATTCGAGGCTGGTGATAAAAACACATGAGTGATTGGGACTGTCTAGTGTGTGCTAAGAACCAGGCATTTCTGCTTTTCCCTTTTGGTGCAGTCTGCCTTTATCTTCTGCAGCAGATGAATCCATTTTTCCTGGTTTCAGACTTCCCCTTCCCTCCCCTCTCACCCCTTGTTTGAAATAATATTTGATTTTGCCTTCCTGCTGGTTGGTTACAGCGCTGGTCTCAATGCCGTTGACATTTCGGGGAGGAAATGGCTTTTTCCTTCCTCAGAGGGTGTTCTCCTGCTCTGACTTCCATGATTTGGGTGGGGGTAGAGTGGGGAGAAATATTGTACTTTCTGAATTGCTCCTTGACTGTTCCATAAAATAAGCTAGTTGAGAAGTTCTTAGAATCTTTAGACGTCTTGTATTTTTTAAATTGCTGTTTGTTTTTTTTTTTTTCAATTTTCTTTTCCTTTTTAAAAAGTTAAATGAGAGAGTATTTGCTGTTTGATTCTGGTTTAAGTAAGAGTGGGATGTGCTGGTTAATGAACTGTGGTGTGAAATAAGGCAACCGTACTTATTTTATTTCTATTACTTAATCCTGTTTCTGTTCTTTAGTCTACATGGTGAAATTTGGAGTTTTATTGATTGAATATACCAGTTTACTTGCTAATTTCTAAGTATAAAATGAGTTTAGTTTTTAAAAATCAAACCCAAAATTTTGCTAGTATATGAATCTGAAGAAAGGAGACAATTCAGTATGTAAACTCCACTTACCTGCGTGTCTGTTCATCATGAGATAGAATACTAAGAAGGATTGATAAATGACCTAGCAGATTGTTAGAATTAGAATATTTTCTCGTAGGTTGTTATCAAAATAACAAGTATTTGCATTCCCCCTGGGATTATTCGTCCTGGCAATGCTTTCTTCTGGTGGTGTGTGTTGAAATCTGCTTACTCTTCCGTCCTTGGTGCCTATGGCGCATAACTGGCACTCAGTATGTTTCATTAAAGACCATGTAACTTACTGCGCCAAAGATGTCTTTGTCTAGGCTTCCTGATGTTTCATGACTTCATTCTCCTTTAAAGTACAAATGTAAGGAAATTATATGAAGCGATTGGCAGTATTCCTCTTTAGACTGTTATCTTTGCTATGATCCTGATTATTTTAGGACTTCTCCTCCCAGGAGCTCAGTGCTATAGGCTATAGTAGATTATGATTCATTCACTCATTAGGATCATATCCTTTCTAAATAATTGATTAGAAGCCTGCTTCTGAATATTTCTCAAGGGCTGTATGTGTATTTGTGTATGTGGGGGTGGGGGTGTGTGTAGAGGAAGCCCTTTCCTCCTGCTCCCGTTTCCTTTCTCCAGAGAGAGAGAGAAAGAAGTGCCTTCTCCCCCTTCCCTCCGTCCTTCTAAGGAAATGGTCACCTTGGATCCCGGGGCACAGATACTCCCTGCTTGGAGTGGGGGCAGTACAGTGTTGTGCTTAATGTATGGGCCTTGCTTTAGAGTCAGGCAGACGGGGTTTTCAAGTTGAGGCTTTGCTGTTGCCTACCAGTTGAAGATTGTGCAAGTCATTTCTGAGCCTCAATTTTTAAAAAGAAGTATGATGAAAGTACCTACTTCATTGCGAGGAACAAATGATAATGCTAGCCACATCCTTAGCCCAGTGCTTTCCTTTGGCACTCATGTCTCTCTTTACCTGTGACTGGCAACCTCTTCTCTAGACCTTCATTGTTTTCCTCTGTCTTTCTATCTAAGGACAGTGAGGCAGGTTTTGTGCACAGGCTGTGAGAACATGTGTTTCTGTGGATGCCACAATCCTTCTTTTACTCAGAATTTAACCCTTGTATGTACAGCACTGTGGATAGAACCTGGGGAATGAACTCTTGCCAGGAGAAGATTTGTAGTCTTATGAATGAGTAAGCCCTAGATCTTTGGAGGTCAGTATAGAAAGAAAAGTACTGTTAGATTCTGAGTGTGTTTCAGTGGGGTGGAGTGAGTTAGTAATAGCATTTCCTGGTCCACTAGGAAGTGGGTAAATTGCCAAGCCACTGAGATCACCATTGTTGACTCAGATTCAGGAATAAGATTGGAGTAGGAAGGCTGTCCAGCAACCCTGGAATCAGGGCTGGTTGTGATTCTGCTTGCTTCTGGCTGGTAAGAAGGCTGTGACCTGACATGGGTGGTCCCAGGTTCCTGGATGTGCTAATAAGTGATGTATTACTTTACGTGGACCCTTTGTGGAGACCAGAGTTGAAAGGAAATAAGGTGGTGGGTAGCAGTTTGCCTTTTGATAGGTGAATAACTATTTTCTGCATTGCCCCAGTAGTGCAAGAGGCAAGGTGTGTAGAAAATTGCAGATCCTTATTCATGCATCTCAAGAGGATCCAGATAGAGCACCAACCAAGGACTTGTTCAGAGTGAACAGGAGGTACTGTATTTGAAGTAGAATTTTAGCATTGAGCTCTAGAAAGGACTGTAGATAATTTGTTGTTTTCTCCTCTAGTGGGTAGTTGGAATGCTCTGGCAGGTTTTCTAGGATTTGCTGAAGACCCCTTATCAATGATCAGATATTAATTCCAAAAGGGGGAAGTAGGCCACTTTGATGTTTTACTCAGGAGGAAAAAGGAAATGGCCATGATCTCAGAGCCTGTATGTCAGCCCTTGCCCTGGCTTGCTTTGTGGTAGAGGTGTGATTTTTCAGTGGTGTGTGACAGTGTTTGGGGGGTGGGGATCATGTGTATCAGAAGCACCTGTGACTTTCTGTCCCTTTTTAATCTGCCCTTCTCCTTCCATAATTTGGACTCTACCCAATACTTGTCATCTGTTCCCTCCACTGACCTGCTGCTCATTTGCTCCTGTGATAACAACTAATTTTTGGACCACTTACTTTGTGTCTGACATTTTGAAATGCCTTATACATAGTTCACTTAGCCTTCACAACCACCCCATGAGGTAGGTACTCTTATTGTCTGTTTTTCAAAGAGTAACATAGAGTCATTCAATTACTTGTCTGCTAGGAAGCACTAAAGTCAGAATGACAAGTGAGGTTAGATGACAGGTGGTATATCTTGGGTATTTAAAAACATTTTTTTTTATTGAGTTATAATCAGAATAAGATGCATAAATCTTAAGTCTACATCGTAATGACTGTGCACACACAGACACATCCTCCCACATACCTGTGTGACCACCTAGGTCAAGTTATAGAACATTTCTGTCACTCTGGCAGGTTTTCTTGGGCACCTTCCCAATCACTGCCCATACTTCTTCTCCAAGACGAAATCACTGTTCTGGTTTCTCTCAGCACAGGACCTTTGCAAGAATTTGAACATTATATAAATGAAATCCCACTGTTGGTAGTCTTTTGCGTCTGGCTTCTTTCCCTCATTATTATTTCTATGAGATTTATTTATGTTGCTGCATGTAACAGTAGTTGGTCTTTTTTATTGTTTGTGGTATTACATTGTTTTAAATATACAACAGCTTATTGTCTTGTGAATGAATATTTGTGTTCTTGTTGCAAAACTTGGCCATTGTGAATAAACCTGGGTATTCTCAAATGTGTTTTTTGGTAGATATGTGCTCATTTCTCTTGGGTATATATCTAGAGGAAGAATTGCTAGATCGTAAGGCATAGGTTTAATTTTAATAGATATTTCCAAAGTGGTTTTATCACTTTGCTCTCCCATCAGCAGTGGATGAGAGAGTTCCAGGAACTCTGCATTCTTGCCAGTACTTGTTACTGGTGGTCTTTTGAATGCTTTCCATTCAGAAGGGTGTTTATTTCATTGTGGTCTTAATTGCATTTCCCTGATGTGTCATCACGTTCCCTTCTGTTTCTTATGTTTGTGGCCCTTTGTGTGTCCTGTTTTATGAAGGTCTTTCATCCATTTTATTAATTAGGTTGTTAGTTCTTTTTTTTTTTCTTATTTGTTGACATTCTTTGCATATTCTGGATATTTGTCTCATTGGAGATAAAAATTACAAACACCTTCTCTTACTCCCCTAGTAGTATCTTTTGACTCTCTTAGTATCTTTTGATAACTGGACTTTTATTTTGGTGGAGTACAAATTTATCCTTATTTTTTATTAGTGCTTTTTGTGTTCTTCTGCAAAATGAAAAACTCATTGCCTTTCCATCTCTTGGATATTTTTAGGCAGAAAAAAACGTGGAGACCCACTGTTGTAGAATGTGAATCACAGTCACACTGGTCATTATTGGATTCCTGTTTTTGAACCGACTGTTTGCCTAGAGTGGTGTTCTGAGCCCTCATCTTTATAAAACACTTTAGGTTTCACAGAGCTCTTAATCATTCGACCTCATTTGATCCTAGGCAAGAGCTCAATAAAGGCCTTGCAGGAGGGTCTAGTCCCTTCTGATGGCCAACAGAAGCTCTCCGGCAGCTGCAGTATCTCCATGTTTCCCGTAGCTTTGTGCTTGAGGGCAAAGCATTAGACTGTGTGGTTTGGTTCCTGGCTCTGTAACTGGGGACAAAGTACTTAATCTATTTGTGCCTTGGTTTTCTCATCTGCTAAATGGGATAATGAGAATATCCCTCCCTCATGATGTAGTTGTGAAGATGAAATGAATTAATTACTATATAGTGCTTAACACACTATCTGGCACACAGAGTTGGGTTATTATTATTGTAGTTTTATTATTATTTGATGGGGGTCACAATTCTTTTTTTAATTGATGTATAATTGACTTAACATATTAGTTTCAGGTGTACAACACAAGTGATTTTGTAATAGACTACACACCATACAAAGTTATTATAAAATATTGACTATATGTACATAACATCCCTACGACTTACTTGGTCACTTGTACGTCTTAATTCCCTTCACCTATTTTGTCCCTCCTCTCACTCTTCTCCCCTCTGATACCTGGTAGTTTGTTCTCTGTATCTGAGGACCACAGTTATTTGCAAAGCTGAAAAGAGCTCTGATCATTTACTCCATTTTCCTTTTATTGTGTCATATTTTCCTTTCCTCATTCCATACTCCTACCTCATGAGTCCTCTGTCTCTTTCCCTCTTTATCTTTCCACTTTTGTTATGAAAAGCCAGATGCATTTCACACATGAACTAAATTGATACCTGAATGAAAGTGTACTGCCTTACAGGGACTGACATAGAATGTGTAGGGTCATTGAGAGTTTTGCTCAGTTTCTTTTGTTTTGAGGGATGGTGGCTAGCAGGGGCATAGAATATTGGAAAGGAAATGACTACTTGATTCCAAAATAAAGTTGACCCATTTGCCTTGGTTCTAGGAATTACAGACATAAGAGATTTATGTAATAGTGGTTTAAATTGTAATAAGGGAAAAGAAAACTTGAAGCCAAGTGAGTGTTTTCTAGATGTCTAGAAAGGATAGTATAATACTGTGATCCAGATGTTTACATACATGAGGCTGAGAGAAAGTTTTCTGAACTTGGGGGTGATAGGATTAGTATCAAGTGTGTTAAATCTATTCAGCTTTCTATCACCCCATCCCTCCAAAAAAAGAAAGAACAAAGTTACACGTGGAAAAGAATTTATCTTTTGATATTTTTTCGTGAAATAAAAACAAATCCTGTTGACTTTCCTGGTTGCTGATGCCAAGTGGCCCACCCTTAATAGCATCTGAGTTTGTTGGAACTTCCTCTTTGTGACTCTGGGTGGAAATTTCACACTGTTTGCCATGAAGTTGATGTGACATCTGCAAGGTCTCTGAGATCTTGGTCTGCTAGGAAGCTATTGTGGTTTCACTGTTTGCTGATGAACACCTAGCAGGAAATGAATTGAGATACTTTGGTGTATAGAGAGTAGCTTTACCCCAGTGTGGAGAGTAGGGTGTCTTTGCTCTCCAGTGTGGGGAGAACATAAAGGAAAAATCGGGTGTCTGGGTGGGAAGAGGTGCCTCAGGATCACCCGAGAAGATGGTTAAGATTCAAGTTCTCAGGCACAGCACACAAGTTCAGGTTCAGTGAGGCAGGGCCGGGCTGGGTACCTCTATGCTAAGGGGATGCCTGATGTCCAGGCACAACAACACTGAGAACAACACTCAAAAAAAGAGTTTCAGGCTCAGGGACTGGATAGTTCCACAGTGGACTGCAGCTTCGTAGACTTTTCATCTCAAAGCTATTAAAGCTTTGTATGTGGCTTTAAACTGGAAGAGTAGAATCAGTCCACCAAGCCCCCAGCCACGGGCCGCAGCTGCCAGCAGTCTGCAGATATGCAGCAGGTCAGGCACACTAGATGGGCTGACAATGGTGGGAGAAGAAGGAGTTTCCTGGCCTGTGCAGTAAATCGCTGTGCCTTTTGAGTCATTGGGTCTAGGTACTAGCACCCAGTGTGACCTTCCCAAGAGTGACTGCCACCTTGGGAGTAGCTTCTGTCCCATCGCTTACATGTCATCCACCTGCTTACCCCCAGCCACCTGCACACACCCCGCCTCTCCCACCGCTGCTACTCCCGCCTGGTCTTTCCCCCTCTCCCTGCCCCCACCCTCTCATTCACTGTCTCCCACTAACACTCCCTCCCCAGTGCCCCTCATTCCCAGCCTCCCCTAGATACGTTTTGTGTGTGTGTATTAGGTCTTCATTGCTGTGTGGGCTTTTCTCTGGTTGCAGAGAGTGGGGCTACTCTCCAGTTGCAATGCATGGGCTTCTCATTGTGGTGGCTTCTCTTGTTACTGAGCACAGTCTACAGGCGCGCAGGCTTCAGTAGTTGTTGTATGTGGGCTCGGTAGTCGCAGCTCACTGGTTCTAGAGCACAGGCTCAGTAGTTGTGGTGCGTGGACTCAGTTGCTGCATGGCATACGGGATCTTCCCAGACCAGAGATCCAACCCATGACTCCTGCATTTGTAGGCAGATTCCTTACCTCTCAGCCACCAGGGAAGCCTCCTTGCTTCCATCTTTGAAAACTTTTTTCTTTGGAGATGTTGAGGAAGGATGAATGAAAACAAATGTGATGTTTAAAATATGTTCAATATGAGTAGACCTAGCATGTTCATTGAGACTGTGGAAATAAGCCAGGAGCAGCTAGAACAGCGACTATAAGTGGATTGAATAAATAGGCTTAGGTGTTTCTAGGCCCAGACTTGTGCTGTGCAAGGCATCATGGAGTTTGTGTGTGTGTCCACTGTACCTTCTGTGATCCTGAGCAGTGCTGCAGACTTAATTCTTGCTCCGTGGATCTCTGCCTTCCTTTTAGGCTTTCTCAAACTTTAAAGATGAGGATTTGAGTCATTAATTCTTAACTTTTTGTGGGTTGCAGTCTCCTTCCATAATCTGATAGGCAGTTTGAATTGTTTGTCCAAAAAAAGGCACAAACATTTGGAGGAGGGAGGGTGGCTCATAGACTCTTTGGGGCCCATCCTTGGACCCTAAGTCAAGAATTCCTGTCTTAATGCGCATAGAGGGCTTGTAGTCCCTTCTGCCAAGTTCCTTTTTGTGGTGCACCCCTCTTGTGTGACATCTGTTAGGGGTGCACAACAAAAGTTATTCGATACCATGTGCATGCTTTCTGGAGGGTCTTTGCTCAGTTTGAAAGAGCAAGAATATTTCAGGGAGAGAGTGAAAAGAGCTAATGCATATAAAGAATGTGTTTAGTTCCTGCTGTGCTAAAGATTAATTTAAAACTAGTGTGTACATTTAATATACTCAGAAGTATAATACCCATTAGATATTAGACCAGGATCCCTCCACTTGGATGTTCCATCTCTTTTTATTGAGTCCAATAATTCTCTTCAGTTTTTGTTGCTGGTTAGTCGCTAAATCATGTCCAACTCTTTTGCGAACCCATGGACTGTAGCCGGCCAGGCTCTTCTGTCCATGGACTTTCCCAGGCAAGAATACTGGACTGGGTTATCATTCCATTCTCCAGGGAATCTTCCTGACCCAGGGATCGAACCCAAGTCTCCTGCTTTGGCAGGTAGATTTATTACCACTAAGCCACCAGAAAGCCCTATCTTCACTTTAGTACATGTTTATTGTACCCCTCAGCTCAGCTCAGTTCAGTTCAGTCGCTCAGTCATGTCCGACTCTTTGCGACCCCATGAATCGCAGCACGCCAGGCCTCCCTGTCCATCACCAACTCCCAGAGTTCACTCAGACTCACGTCCATCAAGTCAGTGATGCCATCCAGCCATCTCATCCTCTGTCGTCCCCTTCTCCTCCTGCCCCCAATCCCTCTCAGCATCAAAGTCTTTTCCAATGAGTCAACTCTTTGCATGAGGTGGCCAAAGTACTGGAGTTTCAGCTTTAGCATCATTCCTTCCAAAGAAATCCCAGGATTGGTCTCTTTCAGAATGGACTGGTTGGATCTCCTTGCAGTCCAAGGGACTCTCAAGAGTCTTCTCCAACACCACAGTTCAAAAGCATCAATTCTTTGGCGCTCAGCCTTCTTCACATCCATACATGACCACAGGAAAAACCATAGCCTTGACTAGAAGGACCTTAGTCTTGGAGTCAAACACTCTGGTAGCATTTTGGGGGAGAGGAACGAATATGATCTCAAAGAACAAACAAGGCCAAAGGGAATCACTTGACTCCTCTGTGTACTTAGCTGTATGTAGAGTCCTGTCTTCTGTGTTTCCTGCCACTTTCCTGAGGGAAGTGGGCTTACTGAGAGGGATTTGGGGTGATGGCTTTTCTTTCTGAGGCTGGAAGGTGGCTCTGAAGAGCTGAGGGGTGCCTTTGTCTCTGCATGCCATTAACCCTAGTAGCCTTTCACTTTCTTTAAGACACACTTTCATCTGTGGCACTGGGTTTACATGTCCTTGTTTCTCCGTAGGCCTGGGGTTATCACCATGCAGGCATTGTCTGAAGAGGACCGGAGGCTCTGGATGGAAGCCATGGATGGCAGGGAACCTGTAAGTAACAATTCAGGGAAGTAGAGCAAGAATAAAAGTCTCGAGTTGTTTTGCTTCCTTAGTGCAGCAGTTTTTGCTTTTGCTCTAAATAAAACCTTGGGCTCTCGGGACCAGTGTACCAGAGGGGCTTTTTATTTTTATTTTTTTATTCCTGGACTAATGTTCCTGGATATTGATACTGCTTTTGTGTGGATGCAGTTCTGGAGCTCTGGCCTCTCAGTCTAAGGTATGGGTCCTTTATGACGCCACATCAGACCAGAGACCCCCCTTCACCAAGGCAGTTGTTAACGCCCAGAGGACTCTTAGAGGGAGGCACCATCAGTCTGACTTACAGAATACTCATCGATACCTCCACAAAGTGCAGTGCAGAGCATTACTTCAGATCCATTTTAATAGATTAAATGATGATAAAAGTGTATGCAGATGATGCAGAATCTTGTCATCACCCTCTGGTTCAGTTTCCCATTGCTATACTTGGTTCACATCCCACTATAATTGATGAGATTACCAGGGTCCACGAAAGGAGTTCAGCCTAAAATGTGATCTATCCTCCTGTTTCAGAGGTGCTTGTCTCCACTAGGTGATGTAATCTTGTGGTTTTCCTGCATCTTGTGACATGCAAAACCCACGGAAGAACCTTGGGGAAGTCCCTAGAGTCAGAGTAGTCACCGTAACTTGGGGCCAAGGATCTCAGCTCCAGTACTCACCAAATCTCAAGGTTACAGAAGTCGTTAAGAGTACGGTCTAACTATGTCCCACCAGTAAAAGATGAAAGGAATCCACACTGTCAGAGGGCCAATAATTGGGCCAATAATTATCACACTCAAAGGCACTGTCAAAAAAGGGAAATATGTGCAAGGGACATGAGGCAGGCATAGCCTCCATCGACTGTAGAACTGTGCATCCCACGGGGTGTGCAGTATAGATGATTCCAGTTCAGTTGTGTGTCTCTTTCTCAGCCTGCTCTGACTAGGTGATCTGTATTGATTAATGTCATTTTCTACTGAGATATTTTGTATCCAAACATGGAACTCATTATAGTCAACTAAGTTTAGACAAATAACTAGTATTTGTATCACATTTAATAATACAGAGCAAGATTTAAAGAACTGTTTAAAGATTTAGGTGCAGTTTGCTAAACCTAGTTAATTAAATAAACATATCTTAGTTCTTCTCCTGGACTAAATAAAATACAGGATACCCCTGATTTTCCCTGAATACTTTGTTACTGATAACTTTTGATAGCTCTCTCAAAAGCAGGTACACATTTCTACCTTCAGGGCTTTGTGAGCATGGTTGGTGCTTGGTGTCACAGGCTTTTCAAAGCAGTTTCCTAAGTAGTCTTCATTCTGCTGTTATCACCTACCATTAATTGAGCTTGTGTGTGTGTGTGTGTGTGTGTGTCCGTAAGGCACAGATTTGACACATGGCATCTTTTAACCTCTTAGTACCTAATAAACTGTTATGATTCCATTTCACAGATGAGGAAACTGAGGCTTAGAAGAGGTTAAATAACTTATCCCAAGTTGTACAGATAGTAAGTGGCTATTATTAGTAGGGCACAGGCTAGGTTGCTATAACAAAGAGACTTCAAAGTACAAAAGCTTAAATAAAATAGAAGTTTATTTCTTCCATTGAGCTCAGAAGTGAGCAGTCTCTGCCTGACAGGGTCATTTTGCTGAGACAGACTGGGACCTGGGACCTTTTGCTGCAGTGCTTGCACCTGGACAAACCTGTCCTCCAACAACAGAATACAAAGAAACTATAAGGGACTAAAAATAACTGAGTGCTCGCTCAGTTGGGGCAGATTCTGGACAAAGGACACAAACAGACCAGAAGACCTAACTGCCACTTTTGACGAACAACTAGCAAAAGCAGGGATTTGGGAGCAAAAGCAGGGTACTGCACATGCCTCCTGCACACACTACCACCTAAGGGGTGAGAGAACCACCTAAGCCACCCCTCCAGCCCAGTCCCTCAACACACCTCTATCCTCATTGCATATAAGGAGCCATCTCCCACCTTCTCAGGGAGCAAGTAAGGGAAGCTGTTACTTGTTCTTGTTCCCCTGCTAGCTGCCCTGGGGCCCATAAAACCTTGCGTGAATTTCTTGTCTGGCCTCTATTCAATTTCTGTTGATTGGGAAAGGCTATGAATCCTGATCGGTATCAGTGCCATCCTCAATCCATGGCTTTCCATGTTCCATTCATTTCCATTTTTCAGCCAGATAATGGAAATGAGAGCATCTGGGATCCAGAAGATGCATACCCCACTTCCACGGCCCCCCAAATGATTATATGGCCACATTCATCTACAAAGGAGCATGAGAAAGCTAGGCTGAACATAGGCAGCCATGGTTCCAGCCAGTGCCCAGGGGATCTTACCGCTTCAAGGAGGAAGAACAAAAGCTGTGGGGTGGTTAACAGTTTCCACCACAGTGCAAAGCTAGCATTGGAACCTGTATCTAGCCCTAAATGTCTTTGGTTTTCATTTTTAATAGAGATAAAATGTAAAATTGCCTTCTAAGAATCCTTACTCAGTTAATTTTTTCATTGATTTCTGTGACTTTCTTGAATGATTCTTAACTCATAGGGCAGGAAATATCCAGAAAGAAAAATCCTGTCAGGCAAACTATTCTTTGTATGAACGAAAAACCTATTTTGGGGTGGGTAGATATGTGTCTGTGTGTTCCCTCCAATAAGCTGGAGTTCTTAAATTGCTTCACGAACTGCATTTTAAGTCGCCCCGCCTCCCTCTCCCACCCTTTGGTGTTTGTTCTCTGTCTGCATATACTTGGTTTTCTTATAAACCACCTTAGTTTCCCCATAGATTAACATCTGACCTCTGCAGGGAAAGTGTGTCTCAGAGAGACACATCTCCTTGCTCCAAAATGTGCATAGTAAAACAAGCTTAAGCACAAAATAATTGTTTTCCAAATATAATATAAATTTATTTCCTCTCAGTAACATATAGCTTGCATTGAAAACCATGCCTCTGTGTGCTTTTAAGTTTCCTGAAGAGACACATAAATGCAAGCATGTGATGACAGTATAATTGGCAGGAATATTAGGCCTAATTTTGTCTCCCAGTGCTGAGAGCCTCTGGGGAGCATTACAAGAGCTATTTACCCAGTAGACAATTAGCAGCTCTGCTTAATCACCATCTCCCTAACAGTTAGGTCTGTCCCCTTGGGAATTTTGGCTTTGGTAAGGGAGCAGATACCTTTTTCTCTAGCTGCTCTTTGAATATTTCCTTTACTTCAGGGAGATGTTAATGGCAGCACCTATCTTTTGTTTTTATACTTACAGCTTGGTTCTGTAATTGATTATTCAGTATTGGTTTTTTTTTTTTAATTGAAGGGGTTGGTAATCTTGGTTTCCATCTTTTTGTTCTTTCATCGTTCAATAACACCTTTTTTGGTTGGGAAAAAAACGCTTTATGAACTCCGAGTCAATTTTATTTTTTTTAAACAATGTTTTAGCTAATTGTTAAATAAATTACAGCTTTTAACAACCAGTAACATGCTAGCCTAAGGAAAAGTTGAATGTCTTTATCTTATTGATGGATATATAATGGAGAAAGAAATTAGAGTTGTGTTTCAGTAATGAGCATTATTGTAGAAGGCAATGGCACCCTACTCCAGTACTCTTGCCTGGAAAATCCCATGGACGGAGGAGCCTGGTGGGCTGCAGTCCATGGGGTCACTAGGAGTCGGACATGACTGAGTGACTTCACTTTCACTTTTCACTTTCATGCATTGGAGAAGGAAATGGCAACCCACTCCAGTGTTCTTGTCTGGAGAATCCCAGGGACAAGGGAGCCTGGTGAGCTGCTGTCTATGGGGTTGCACAGAGTCGGACACGACTAAAGCGACTTAGCAGCAGCAGCAGCAGCAATGAGCATTACGGTTTTTAATCTATGTAATGAATTCTAATTCAAATGAAGGAAAGTCAATTTAAACTTTTCAGAGAAAAATCTGAATTTATTGGGTTATGTAACTGAAAAATATTGGGGTATAATAGTTCTGGCCCGTCTGAATCCAGGGGCTTCCATAATATTTGGAGTCAGTTTCTTCTTCTATACTGGCTTCATTTCTGAGAGGTTCTTTTTATGTAGTGGTGATATGCTTTTTAGCTGTTTTTCAGGCTTACATCTTATTATCAAGAACAGGAGAGAGGAACCTTTTTCTGTAATGGGCTAGATAGTATTAATAAATATCCTAGGCTTTGGAGGCTGTAGGCATCACTATTGCAGCTACTCAGTTTTGTTATGGAGCTCAAAAGCAGCCATAGACAACATGTAAATAAATAAATGCATGTGGCTGCATTTCAATAAGTTTATTTATAAAAACAAGTAGGCCAAATTTCAGTCATAGACTGAAATCCCTGCTCTGTAGGTCTGGTAGAAGGAGAGCTTTGCTTGATAATTCCCAGGAGGTTCCATGTTTGAATTTTAATGGGCTGAATACTTGGACCAGAGCATGGGACAGGTGAATTGACAGCGTGGTTCACCTTCCCACTGCATGAGAACCGTCATGGTGAGGGAAGGTTGGCTTCCCCTGGGGCAAATCAAAGCACTGTTATGAAGAAGGGTGGTAGACGTACATGAAATAGGCAAAAATGACACGGTCTGTTCAATTCTGACATCTATATTCCATTAAACTTTCTATTCAGAGAGCTTCTGATACTTGGCCGGGAATGAAAACCACAAGTTGACCATAAACATCATACTTCAAGTGAAAGACTGGATGCTTTCTTCCTAAGAGTGGGATCAAGGCAAAGATGTCCACTCTCATTACCAGTCTTACTCAGCATGGTACTGGAAGTCCTAGCCAGTGCAGTAGGGTAAGAAAAGAAAAGACCCATAGATACTTTTTAAGAACTCAGTAACTAGCTAGCCAGATAAAATTTTGAAATGATTTTTCTGGATTTTCTTTGCTTTCTGTTAAATGTGGGTCGACAGGCTGTAGAGTCACCATTCCAGCCTCATAAGCTTTGATTTTAATAGTCTGTGGCCACTGTCTTAGCTTGAGAATAGACTTTATATATTAAATGGGACACAGAACTTCAGTGCAAGTTGCATAAACATTGCAATCAGGAGAAATTTTAGAGACAGCAAATTTCCTTTTTTCTTGGTTCCTTACAACTAAAGTTCTCTCTCCTGTTCTCTTTGTATATTGCTCTAAGTATGTTCAGTACATTTAAGCAAGCAGATTGGAATCAGTACAGTCATTACCAACATATACACCCAACCTTCTGCCCAATGGAAAGATGACTCAGCACATAAGTGGAACTAATAGGGGAGCCCAGAGTCTCAGAACTTGGATCTTTCTGAACTGTGTTCCTATATATTCCCGTAGTTGTGATTAGTGGTATCTCTGGAAGTGCTTCTCTTACCTCCTTGTTTTAGAGGTATTAGTCTTCCTTCACACCCAAGGATTCTTTAGCAAAATTAAATGTTTCTCCACTTTGAGTCAGTACTTGAATCTCTTTTGATAGCTAGAAAGTTCAATAGTTGGCAGATGCCAGAATTATGTGAAATTAGTTTAGGAGGAGAAGAAACAGGTGGCCTAGCATCAAAGGTTGTGTGTAAATACATGTGTTAGTTTCAAATCATGCAGTTGCCACTTGTGAAAGTCAAAATGGCCAGATATTGGTGATTTCATGTGGCTCAAGCTCCTACTTGTGGAACAGAAAGAAGCCCACACGTAGTCCAGTATCACATGCTTATTTATTTAAGTGGGAACACTGCTCAAAAGGGCCAGGCAATAGTTGATCTTGGGTGGATAATCCAGGTCTCCTAGCTTTCAGCTCTGTGATGTTTTATTAAGTACTACAACTCATAAACTGATGAATTATTAGGAAGCCAAAATTGAATGGGGGCTTTCCCGATGGCTCAGTGGGTAAAGAATCCACTTGCAGTGCAGGAGACACAGGAGACTCAGGTTCAATTCCTGGGTTGGGAAGATCCCCTGGAGGAGGAAATGGCAACCCACTCCAGTATTCTTGCCAGAAAAAATTTCGTGGACAGAGGAGCCTGATGGGCTATGGTCCAAAGGGTCACAAAGAGCTGGGCATGACTGAGCAACTAAGCAACTAAGCACAAGCACGTAGTTGAATGGCGTCTACCCTCCCTTTAAAATGGAGCTCCTCTGTTGGGGCTGCTGCTGCGGTAGAAGGCAAAGTAGACCTCCATGTTAAAGAAATGTTCTATTTTAGTCCTTGTGGACTTTGAGACTGAACGGTCTGTCCTTCTCTTACCTATCTCTGCTAAGCCCAAGTTCCAGCCCCTGAGTTCTTCAGGAACTCATGCTGCTGCTGCTGAGTTGCTTCAGGAACTCACAGGAAGCAGCAATTGCATTGGACCTTATGTTCTGCACCCAGTATCCAAAAGAGTGAGCTGTGTTTTAAAGGCAAAAGTGAGATTGATGACCATCAGATGAGATCTCATAATCAGAGGCAGAATGACCTGGTGGTTAAAAATGTGGGCTCGGGCAGCCAGGCTTTAAATCCCTATTCACCACAAATAGCTCTCTAACACTAGGAAATGACCTGTCTCTCTGAACATGTTTCTTTCTTTCTTTTTTTTACTTTATTTTGCTTTACACTACTGTATTGGTTTTGCCATCAAGGTGGAGATATTAATAGTATCGTCCTATAAGATTATTTTATAAGGATCAACATTTATGTGAAGTGCTTAGATAAGGCCTCTGTGTGGTGAAGTGCTCATTAAGTGTTAATTCATACCATTATCTTTTTGGAGAGGAGGGACAGATATCCAGACACTTGGATTCTCTTTCTAGCTCCTTTTCTAAATTACTCAGCTCATTTGAACACAGAGTTTATTTAGTCACCCTGGCCAGGCTTACCAAAATGCAGGGCAGGAACTGTTTTCACTAGTATGGAAAATGTGATTTCATTTAGCAGTCAGTCTGAACTCTCAGGCTATGAGTTGGAGGAGCATGCAGTAATGTTTAGCCTTATTTGCTATGATGTGGCCCAGGCCTGGCAGTTTGTAATCCCAGCTATATGCTCAGCTCAGCTCACTATTCTACTGCTGAAACTTACATTTTCCTTTCTTAATAAAATAAGTGATCAAAGGAGTATGGATGGTTAAGAAGGTGAGGAGTGGAATTGCTGAGCTCCTGTGTAATGATGTAGGTCTCAGTTCTTTATGAGTAGAAGGGTGGTGTGGAAGAATACTTCTGTCCATTTTGTGAAGGCTGTCTTTGTAATATCACATAGCGTGAACTGATAAATCGTCGGAAAGTGAGGTTCCTAATTTACTTTTCATTTCCCCACCTCAGCCCCTCCACTTGGCCCCAAGCTGCGGGGAAACTGGATTAAACCTCCATGTTACTTGTTTGTGTTTCTTTTCCTCTTACTGAGTTAAGAAGCTGGTTGTAAGCTTCATCTTTGAATCATATCAGTGTTTTTATATAGGTAGAATTTATAATAGTGCATATTCTATCACCAGCATGCCCAAGTCTTAAAAAAGAATTGTAGTACTCGTCATGTCTTTCCTTGTTCTCTTTGGTTAGATGTCCTTTAGAAGAACAGTTTCTTATGAAAATCATAGAAAGAATATTTAATTGAGGCGCTTGGGCTGTGAGTTGGGAGAAAAGAAGAGATCAAGTGAAATTGTTTTATGATGAAGAGCTGATGAAACTGTTCTAAGAAATGGAAATTTTGATAGCCAGAAGATTTTTGGTTTGAACCTTGTGATTTAATAACACACTGGTGGTGCTTACTCAGGTCTTAATCATTCTTCTTTCAGCTTTAGCAAACGTGTATATTGTCCACCAGTTATCTTGATGAGTAATGAGGATGCCAATATGAGGAAGGCCCATATTAATAGAAATTTCACTTGTTTGCTGCAGTTTCCCCATTGCCTAGCACAGCAGCTAGCCCAGCATAAGTACTCTGTAAATACTTGCTGAAAAACTGGAGGCAAAACTAAGGGGAGTTGAGGATAAACCCCCTTTTCTTCACAAACTGTATTGCTTGGGTTACTTGAGACTGTGTGGGTAGATTTTTAATTCCTTGATTGTATACTTCATTTAGGTACATATCTACTTACTTGCAACATAATTTAGCTGAGGGACCAGTTAATCTTTTTTGTGCCAGGAAGACATTTGGCAATCAGGTAAAACCTTTAAATCCTTTCTCAGAGAAATATTTTTATTATTTTTAAAATTGGGGTATAGTTGTTTTATAATGTTATACAACAAAGTGTATCACTATAGTGGTGTGTTGTTCACTTCAGTTGCTCAGTCCTGTCCAACTCTTTGTGACCCCATGGACTGCAGCACACCAGGCCTCCCTGTCCATCACCAACTTCCAGAGTTTACTCAAACTCATGTCCATCGAGTCAGTGATGCCATCCAGCCATCTCATCCTCTGTCGTCCCCCTCTCCTCCTGCCTTCAATCTGACCCAGCATCAGGGTCTTCTCAAATGAGTCAGTTCTTTGCATCAGGTGGCCAGAGTGTTGGAGTTGCAGCTTTAGCATCAGTCCTTCCAATGAACACCCAGGACTGATCTCCTTTAGGATGGACTGGTTGGATCTCCTTGCAGTCCAAGGGATTCTCAAGAGTCTTCTGCAACACCACAGTTCAAAAGCATCAATTCTTTGGCACTCAGTTTCTTTATAGTCCAACTCTGACGTCCATACATGACCACTGGAAAAGCCATAGCCTTGACTAGATGGACCTTTGTTGGCAAAGTAATTCCTCTGCTTTTTAATATACTGTCTAAGTTGGTCATAGCTTTTCTTCCAAGGAGCAAGTGTCTTTTAATTTCCATGGCTGCAGTCCCCATCTGCAGTGATTTTGGAGCCCAAGAAAATAAAGTCTCTCACTGTTTCCACTGTTTCCCCATCGATTTCATGAAGTGATGGAACCAGATGCCATGATCTTCGTTTTCTGAATGTTGAGCTTTAAGCCAACTTTTTCCACTCTCCTCTTTCACTTTCATCAAGAGCTTCTTTAGTTCTTCTTTGCTTTCTTCCATAAAGGTGGTATCATCTGTATACCTGAGGTTATTGATATTTCTCCCGGCAATCTGGATTCCAGCTTGTGCTTCCTCCAGCTCAGCGTTTCTCATGATGTACTCTGATATTAGTTAAATAAGCAGGGTGACAATATACAGCCTTGATGTACTCCTTTCCCGATTTGGAACCACTTTGTTGTTCCATGTCCAGTTACAACTGTTGCTTCCTGACCTGCATACAGATTTCTCAAGAGGCAGGTCAGGTAGTCTGGTATTCCCATCTCTAAGAATTTTCCACAGTTTGTGGTGACCCACACTATCGAAGGCTGTGGCATAGTCGATAAACCAGAAATAGATGTTTTTCTGGAACTCTCTTGCTTTGTTCAGTAATCCAACAGATGTTGGCAATTTGATCTCTGTTCGTCTGCCTTTTCTAAAACCAGCTTGTACACCTGGAAGTTCTTGGTTCCCATACTGTGAAGCCTGGCTCGGAGAATTTTGAGCATTACTTTACTAGCGTGTGAGATGAATGCAATTGTGCGGTGGTTTGAACATTCTTTGGCATTGCCTTTCTTTGGGGTTAGAATGAAAACTGACCTTTTCCAGTCCTGTGGCCACTGCTGAGTTTTCCAAACTTGCTGGCATATTGAGTGCAGCACTTTCACAGCATCATCTTTCAGGATGTGAAATAGCTCAACTGGAATTCCATCACCTCCACTGGCTTTGTTCGTAGTGAGGCTTCCTAAGGCTCACTTGACTTTGCATTCCAGGATGTCTGGCTCTAGGTGAGTGATCACACCATTGTGATTATCTGGATCATGAAGATCTTTTTTGTACTGTTCTTCTGTGTATTCTTGCCACCTCTTCTTAATATCTTCTGCTTCTGTTAGGTCCATACCATTTCTGTCCTTTATCGAGCCCATCTTTGCATGAAATGTTCCCTTGGTATCTCTAATTTTCTTGAAGAGATCTCTAGTCTTTCCCATTCTGTTGTTTTCCTCTATTTCTTTGCATTGATCACTGAGGAATGCTTTCTTATCTCTCCTTGCTATTCTTTGGAACTCTGCATTCAGATGCTTATATTTTTCCTTTTCTCCTTTGCTTTTCACTTCTCTTCTTTTCACAGCTATTTGTAAGGCCTCCTCAGACAGCCATTTTGCATTTCTTTTTCTTGGGGATGGTCTTGCTCCCCATCTCCTGGACAGTGTCACTAACCTCCATCCATAGTTCATCAGGCACTCTATCAGTTTTAATCCCTTGAATCTATTTCTCACTTCCGCTGTATAATCATAAGGGATTTGATTTAGGTCATACCTGAATGGTCTAGTCATTTTCCCTACTTTCTTCAATTTCAGTCTGAATTTGGCATAAGGAGTTCATGATCTGAGCCACAGTCAGCTCCCGGTCTTGTTTTTGCTGTATAGAGCATCTCCGTCTTTGGCTGCAAGGAATATAATCAATATGATTTTGGTGTTGACCATCTGGTGATGTCCACGTGTAGAGTCTTCTCTTGTGTTGTTGGAAGAGGATGTTTGCTATGACCAGTACGTTCTTTTGGCAAACCTCTATTAGCCTTTGCCCTGCTTCATTCTATACTCCCAAGGCCAAATTTGCCTGTTACTCCAGGTGTTTCTTGACTTCCTACTTTTGATTTCCAGTCCCCTATAATGAAGAGGACGTCTTTTTTTGGTGTTAGTTTTAGAAGGTCTTGTAGGTCTTCGTAGAACCATTCAACTTCAGCTTCTTCAGCCTTACTGGTCGGGGTATAGACTTGGATTGCTGTGATATTGAATAGTTTGCCTTGGAAACGAACAGAGATCATTCTGTCGTTTTTGAGATTGCATCCGAGTACTGCATTTTGGACTCTTTTGTTGACTATGATGGCTACTCCATTTCTTCTAAGGGATTCTTGCCCACAGTAGTAGATATAATGGTCATCTGAGTTAAATTCACCCTTTCCAGTCCAGTATTCTTACCTGGAGAATCCCATGGACAGAGGAGCCTGGCAGGCTACAGTCCATGGGGTCGCAAGAGTTGGACACAACGTAGTGACTAAACCACCACCACCTCCCTCTTGGGCCTCCTTCTTCCCATCTTCCCCCTAGTCCTACCTGTCTAGATCAGCACAGAGCACCGAGCTGAGCTGCCTGTACTGTACAGCAGCTTTCCACTAGCTAGCTATTTCATACATGGTCGTGCACACGTGGCAACCCCAATCTCCTGATCCATCCCACCCCACCCCACCTCCATGCCCACACATTCATTGTCTGCACCTCTGTCTCTATTCCTTTCCTGCAAATTGGTTTGTCCATACCATTTTTCTAAATCCCACGTATATGTGTTAATATATGATTTTTCTCTTTCTAATTTGCTTCACTCTGTATGACAGACTTGAGGTCCATTCACATCTCTACAAATAACCCAATTTCATTCTTTTTTTTTTTTTTATCACTGAGTAGTATTCCATTGTATATATTACCACTTGTTTCTTAGAGTAATGTTTTTAAACATATAATACATATGACTTACAAAGGAAAAATATAGAAAAATAGTTATAAAAATATTAAAACCATTTGTGATAAAATATATGCTTCTTTATTACCATAGTAAATAATAAGATACAAAGACAACTGCTATAAATAATATTTCAAGTTACCTGCAATGGCAGTAATGTTATATGGAAATATCTGTGATTTCTATTGGTGACAAAGTCACAGATACTACTTATGTGGTGCTTGCCCACAGTCATATTTCAAGAAAATGCTAAATTTCAGTTAGAGGCTAAGGTAAATAAAGGTTTATTTTTTCCCCTTGCTGGTGAAGTTCATGGACCCTTGTATGTTCTCTTTCTTCTCCCCGTTAGTCCATTTCTTTGCAAAGATGTTTTGAGAGACTTTCTTTTTGGCTTCCAAGCCCTTGTCTCAGCTTTTAGTGGTACATCAGTTAATATGATTGTTTGATTAATATCAGTCCTCTCGCTCAGATTGCCATCTTCCAGAGGACATGACCATTTTCACTGTTTCAAAAGGTTTTTGTCTTTTTGTCTTTTATACATAGTGTCTGATACAGAGTAAGAGTTCAGTATCCACTTGTCAAATAATCACATGAATGAACCTAGGAAAAAAGACAGTATTGGTTTGGTGTGACTTGTTCTAAATTTATGTAGTTTCCTGGGATTTCTCACCTACCTTTATAGACTTGTGCAGACCCACTGTTTAATATTCTCACTTCTTTGTTGACTTTTGGGGTCTACATAGAACATAAAGGCCCGTTAGATTGTCTTTAGCATTTTCTGCAAGTCTCGGATCACTGTCAACTTCATCTTCACATCACTGCCTTTCTAGACTTGAGCCCCTGTTCTAACATGTCCCCCTTTATGCTCCTGTCATTATTTTTGTCTTTATTATTTTAGCTTAACCTTGGGCAGGGGTATAGGATTGGTTGTGATGGACTTTGTAATGGTTTGAATTTCTCACCATCAGCATGTGCTAATTTTGTTATTAAGTAAAAGTAATAACAGAGACTGTCCCTGTGAGTCACATTTATTCTTTCCATTGTTTCTCACTCTTCCTTTGTCATTGACATTAGTTACTTGGGTTGTGGAACCTTCTATCCCTAGACATATTGGAAGGGAGAAACTCCTCTCTAGAGTTAAACATATGGTGTGTGTCTCTCTGGAATTTTCTCTGGGTATTTATTCCTTTACTTGTAAATCTAAAAATAAACTCTTCTGTTTTGTAGAATTTTTGAGTTAGTATAGATTTAGTGTGGATTAGTAGACAGTCTTTGACATTTAGGTTGTTTTCGACTTTTGATTATAAACAATGATGTCATGAAATCCTCATTCTGTACTTTACTGTCTACCTAGTTAAACATTTTTTCTAGGATGCATACCAAATGGAATTGCCAGTTGAATGGTACATGCACATTTAATATTGTAACGAATTTTGGCATGTTGCTCTCTCCACAGAAAAGCATTAGCTTTTACTTCCTCTAGTGACTTGTGAGGATACCAGTTTTTCCACACCTTTGCAAGTACTGCATACTATGAGTACACACAGAAGTGTGTATCAGTCTGATGTGTGTGTCAGTCTGATGGTAGAAAATTGTTCCATTTGCATTTCTCAAATTACTGATGAAATTGAAAATCTCTTCTCATGTTTCCCAGCCATACATATTTCTCTTATTTTTATATAATAATGTATGCAAAGTACATAGAAGAGTATCTAGCTCATGATATATGCTATAAACTCAACATTAAAAAAAAACAAAGATCATGGCATCTGGTCCCATCCCTTCATGGCAAATAGAAGGGGGAAAAGTGGAAGCAGTGACAGATTTTATTTTCTTGCGCTCCAGAATCACTTCAGTTGGTAACTGCAGTCATGAAATTAAAAGACACTTGCTCCTTAGAAGGGAAGCTGCTGCTGCTGCAGCTGCTAAGTCACTTCAGTCGTGTCCGACTCTGTGCGACCCCATAGACGGCATCCTACCAGGCTCCCCCGTCCCTGGGATTCTCCAGGCAAGAACACTGGAGTGGGTTGCCATTGCCTAGACAGCATATTAAAAAGAAGAGACATCACTTTGCTGACAAAGGTCTGGATAGTTAAAGCTGTGGTTTTTCCGATAGTCATGTATGAATGTGAGAGCTGAACCATAAAGAAGGCTGAGCACTCAGGAATTGATGCTTTCAAACTGTGGTGCTGGAGAAGACTCTTGAGAGTCCCTTGGATGGCAAGGATATCAAACTAGTCAGTCCTGAAAGAAATAAGTTGTGAATATTCATTGGAAGGACTGATGCTGAAGCTGAAGCTCCAATACTTTGGCCACCTGATGCGAAGAGCTGACTCATTGGAAAAGACCCTGATGCTGGGAAAGATCAAGGGCAAGGAGAGAAAGGGGTGACAGAAGACAAGGTGGTTGGATGGCATCACCAGCTCAATGGGCATGAGTTTCAGCAAACTCAGGGAGATACTGAAGGACAGGGAAGCCTGGCGTGCTACAGTCCATGGGGTCACAAAGAGTTAGATACAACTTAGCGACTGAACAATAGCAACAACAGCACACATAATTTCATATTTCCTGGAAAATCCTCCATTTTCTGTCCCTGGTTAACTACTGCCTGACCTCCTCCGCAGAGGTTGTCATAGGTGAGACTGTAAATCTGAAGGTTTCTGTCACCAGTTAGTTGTTCATTTGAGTCAGCATTAAGGCCAAATTAAGAGTTCCCTATTTTGTTTTCTCCATCTACAAGATGATATTTTTTTAAGTCAAGAACTTATGAAAGGCTCCATTTGAAAAGACCCTGATGCTGGGAAAGACTGAGAGCAGGAGGAGAAGGGGACAACAGAGCATGAAATGGTTGGATGGTAGGATGAGAGACTGAACTGAACTGATACTTTTGTATGTGTATGTGTGTGGATGTATTAGCTTTTTTTCTTAACTTTTCATTTTGAAATTGTTTCAGAATTATAAAAATGTCACAGAAATAGTGCAAAGAATTCCAGAGTACCTTTTACCCAGGTATCCTGGATGTTACATCTTGTATAACCACAGTATGATTACCAAACCAGGAGATTCACATTGATGCAATACTATTAACTGTTTTACAGAACTTAAATTTTGCCAGTTATACCCCACACACACAAAAAAGTTTTGTTTTCTAATCCAGTGTTCTACCTTATCACATCTCCTTCAGTTCAGTTCATTTCAGTCGCTCAGTCGTGTCCAACTGTTTGTGACCCCATGAACTGCAGCACGCTAGGCCTCCCTGGCCATCACCAACTCCCGGCGTCCACCCAAACTCATTTCCATTGAGTCGGTGATGCCATCCAGCCATCTCACCCTCTGTCGTCCCCTTTTCCTCCTGCCCTCAATCTTTCCCAGCATCAGGGTCTTTTCAAGTGACTCAGGTCTTTGCATCAGGTGGCCAAAGTATTGGAGTTTCAGCTTCAAAATCAGTCCTTCTAATGAACACCCAGGACTGATCACCTTCTAATGAACACCCAGGACTTTAGGATGGACTGGTTGGATCTCCTTGCAGTCCAAGGGACTCTCAGGAGACTAATCCAACACCACAGTTCAAAAGCATCAATTCTTCAGCGCTCAGCTTTCTTTATAGTCCAACTCTCACATCCATACATGACCACTGGAAAAACCATAGCCTTGACTAGATGGACCTTTGTTGACAAAGTCTCTGCTTTTTAATATGCTGTCTAGGTTGGTCATAACTTTCCTTCCAAGGAGTAAGCATCTTTTAATTTCATGGCTGCAGTCATCATCTGCAGTGATTTTGGAGCCCCCCAAAATAAAGTCAGCCACTGTTTCCACTGTTTCCCCATCTATTTGTCATGAAGTGATGGGACCAGATGCCATGATGCCTCCTGAGAAACCTGTATGCAGGTCAGGAAACAGCAGTTAGAACTGGACATGGAAAAACAGACTGGTTCCAAATAGGAAAAGGAGTATGTCAAGGCTGTATATTGTCACCCTGCTTATTTAACTTGTATGCAGAGTACATCATGAGAAACGCTGGGCTGGAAGAAGTACAAGCTGGAATCAAGATTACCAGGAGACATATCAATAACCTCAGATATGCAGATGACACCACCCTTATGGCAGAAAGTGAAGAAGAACTAAAGAGCCTCTTGATGAAAATGAAAGAGGAGAGTGACAAAGTTGGCTTAAAGCTCAACATTCAGAAAACTAAAATCATGGCATCATCACATCCCCTTAGTTTCATTTAATCTGGAACTTTAGAGGCTGGGCTTTTTAAAGGAATATCACCATCAGCAGACGTCCAGATTGTTGAAATCAGGACATCATCCTCTCTCTGTTCCCATCTTGGTGTGGATTTGAGGACTGTTGTCAATATCCTTTCTCCTTTGAGATAATTTATAACTTTTATTTATATTTCTGTTGTCTTCTGAAGATTCTCTGATATATAGTTCATCTCATGTTTGTAGATTTTGTTATAATACATTTATTTCTTTTGGTCATTTTGTCTTCCACTGTATCTGCTCACATCATATATTCTTCCTTGGGCAATTTACTGTGTTTATTATCTGTATTGTAGTTGCTAGTTTAAAGGCACTGAGGCTGTAGTGTGGTCTTAATAGACATTCCATAGCGTGACCTGTGCCTCTAGCAGCAGCATCAATTACTGTTGGTCGTCTCTCAGATATCATGGCAGTGATTCATGAGAGTGGAGATTATAGTTGAAGTAGTTCCAATTTTTTTTTCTTCTGCAGGAAAGGCAGTCGATAAAAGAGAAATCTTTTTCAAATGACTTTGTTCATTGGAAGAATGATTGAATGGCTCATAGGTCCATTTCTGCAGCTTTCTCTTATACCCTAAAAGCCAGAAAGTGGTCATATCTCTTTAGTGATAAAAGTCAAGGGTGGTAATGTTAAAATTATATGGACAGAAGACAGTAATTTGAATATTAGGAGGACTGTGAATTAGGTTGTAGTGAGGTGTGGAACAAGATAAGCATTTTTGCGAGATTATCTTTGGGTTTACTGAATCGGCCTGCAGTGTGGTCAAGTTAGGAAGTCTCGTGATACCACTGGGACCACATTCTTTTTAAGTGTGTTCTCCAAAATCCTGGCCCACAATCCTGGAAGAAAACATAAGAACAAATAACAAAAAATATGAACAGCAAAGCCATTTTCTAATATGGTTTTAAAAATCTTTCCCTTTGGTCATCAGGAAGACAGTGCAGACGTGTGGTCTAGTGGTTATAGCCAAAGGCTGAGCAGAAGGAACCAGGCCCTGACCGGCCCCCAGCCAGCTCCCTTGGCTCCCGCATGCTGTGTGGTCCTGACCCAATGCCCAGAAAAACGAGTTCTCCCTATCTTTACCCCTATTTTTAAAGGCAAAAAAGAGAAGGAGGTGAGGGGAACCAAAAACTGGGCTAAGAGTCCTCAGATTAGAAACATGCTCTCTTATAATTAATCATTGCTAATTAGTTTTGATTTTTTTCTATAAATCTTAAGAGAACTTTACTTCCACCAGACTAAGGAAATCATCAACATTCTTGGGGTAAATGAACATGGGTTTTTTGGTTTTGTCATTTTATTTGGGGGAAGGGTGCCTAGTGTTGAAATATATTGGAGCAATTTTTAACTTTCCCTCTTGAACTGCTTTGTGGAAATGAATGCCATATTTCTCCTAGTTGTTGGCTATGCCAGACATCTGGATGGATTGTGATACCTGGCTTTGGCAGCGTCTCCACTTAGCTCACACCTCTATGTGTTGTCATCTCAGGAAGATGTTGACTTGCTTATGGCTGGGATTGATCATATTCTTTCTGTCCTTAATATTATTTATCTATAGTGTTTGGGTTTGGAGTGCATAATAAGCACTCATGACTTACTAAATTAACTTGGGGGCACTGAGTTGAGTTGGCTTCTGTTATGTACTCTACAGTTCAGTTCATTTGTTGAATGTCTTGGGTTCTGGTCACTATTGTGTGTTTGCTTATTTGCTCAGTTGTGTCTGGCTCTTTGGGACACCATGGACTGTAGCCCACCGGGCTCCTTTGTCCATGGGGATTCTCCAGGCAAGAATACTGGAGTGGGTTGCCATTGCCCTTCTCCAGGGGATCTTCCCAACCCAGGGATCGAACCCAGGTCTCCCTCATTGCAGGTGGATTCTTTACCATCTGAGCCACCAGGGAAGCCCATGAATACTGAAGTGGGTAGCCTATCCCTTTTCCAGGGGATCTTCCCAACCCAGGAATCAAACTGGGGTCTCCTGCATTGCAGGCGGATTCTTTCCCAGCCGAGCCACCAGGGAATCCCTCTGGTCACTATTGGGCCATTCTAAATATAAATCCGTGAAGGCAAGGACTTTGCTGTTCTTGTTCTTCCATACATCTCTAGCCCTAGAACAGTCCCAGGCCAAGATCACTGTAGCATATTGATTGAGAATCCATGTTAAATAAATATTTTTTGAATGAATAAAGGAAAGGATACCCAGAGGTGTGTTTCTGTTTTTAGTCACAGGCTTTGAATTTAGCTACATTACTTCCATGTGGCTCAAGGTTTCTTCTCCATATGTTAGTCATTGTTGGTATGTGGCTGAAATCAGTGTCCTGAACCAGAGAAAGTATCAGTTTAGAAGGCTTATTAGAGACCAAAAATATGGAATTGGTTGAGAAGTTTGTAATCCCCTGACTGTTATATGCTGTCTGCAGCACTGACAATGAAGTTAGAATTCATATATGTATATGTAATATCAGCGAGTTTGCCTGGTTGGCTCAGTGGTGAAGAATCTCCCTGCCAATGCAGGAGACACTGGTTCCATCCCTGGTCCAGGAAGATCGCCTGGAGAGGGAAATGGCAACCGACTCCAGTATTCTTGCCTGGAAAACCCCGTGGGTGGAGGAGCCTGTGGGCTATAGACCGCAGGGTTGCAAAGAGTTGGGAACGACTTAGCGAATGAAGGACAACAGTGTATAATGTTAGGATATACGTGTGCTTGTGTATGTATCTTCTTGCTGCTGGTTTTCCATGAACTTATGCAAAATGCATCATTATGGTCACAGGTGTGTTTCCAGTGGTCAGATTGCCATGTTGTAGGAGACTCTGTGACCATCAGTATCCTTGTGGCCATGCTGAAGAAGTAAGAGTGATAGGTGAGGGCTGACCTCAGCCTTCCATTTCCTGAGATGATTCCTTTACTTTGACCCTTTTTTTTTTTTAAGTGTAAAAAATATAAATCCTGAGAAAATGTGTGTGTGTGTGTTGTATACACATATGCATGTGTGCATACACACACATAACTGCAACAATTAAGTACAGTAGAGAAGCTGGCAGTAGTCATTTATCATAATTCCACAAATGGATTTCACTCTGTATTCAAGTGGATTCCTGCTGTCCTAGTTTACTTCATTTGTGGTAGGAAAAGGGTTAAATACATGGGCTTTGAAGTCAGCCAACCTGAGTTTGAATTCTGCTTCTACCATGGACCCTTGAGCAACTTACCTAATATCTCCAAATCTCAGTTTACTGAGCTGTAAACGGGGGAGAATAATAGTACCTATGAGACTCAAGGAGATAACACATTGTTTCACATCAGTTCTGTAAAGATTAGCTGTCCTCTTAAATGTGAATTCCAGAGACCTTTAGATTTTATATGTGCCTGTGTATAGATTATGTCATTGTCTAGATGCAGGATCTATCTGGACTCTATACTGACTGCCTTTTGGGTTAGTTATAGTCAGTGGAACTATCAGTTCAGTTGCTCAGTCGTGTCCAACTCTTTGCGACCCCATGGACCGCAGCACGCCAGGCCTCCCTGTCAACACCAACTCCCGGAGTTTACTCAAACTCATGTCCATTGAGTCAGTGATGCCATCCAGCCATCTCATCCTCTGTCCTCCTCTTCTCCTCCCACTTTCAATTTTTCCCACTAACTGGGTCTTCTCAAATGAGTCAGTTCTTCGCATCAGGTGGCCAAAGTATTGGAGTTTCAGCTTTAGCATCAAGTCTTTTCAATGAATATTCAGGACTGATTTTCTTTAGGATGGACTGGATGGATCTCCTTGCAGTCCAAGGGACTCTCAAGAGTCTTCTCCAGCACCACAATTCAAAAGCATCAATTCTTTGGCACTCAGTTTCTTTATAGTCCAACTCTCATATCCATACATGACCACTGGAAAAATCATAGCCTTGACTAGACGGACCTTTGTTGGCAAATTAATGTCTCTGCTTTTTAATATGCTGTCTAAGTTGGTCATAGCTTTTCTTCCAAGGAGCAAGTGTCTTTTAATTTCATGGCTGCAGTCCCCATTTGCAGTGATTTTGGAGTCCAAGAAAATAAAGTCTGCTGCTGTTACCACTGTTTCACCATCTATTTTCTGTGAAGTGATGGGACCGGATGCCATGATCTTCGTTTTCTGAATGTTGAGCTTTAAGCCAACTTGTTCATTCTCCTCTTTCACTTTCATCAAGAGGTTCTTTAGTTCTTCTTTGCTTTCTGCCATAAGGGTGGTATCATATGTATACCTTTTATTGATATTTCTCCTGGCAGTCTTGATTCCAGCTTGTGCTTCATCCAGCCTGGCATTTCGCATGATGTACTCTGCATCTGAGTTAAATAAGCAGTGTGACAGTATATGGCCTTGATGTACTCCTTTCCCGATTTGGAACTCCTTTGTTGTTCCATGTCCAGTTCCAACTGTTGCTTCTTGACCCGCATACATATGTTTCAGGAGGCAGGTAAGTGGAACTATAATGATTTATAAAATCCCAGGTGGCCCTAGTGGTAAAGAACCCACCTGCCAATACAGGAGACATTAAGAGATGTGGGTTCAATCCCTGGATCCCCTGGAGGAAGGCATGGCAACCCACTCCAGTATTCTTGCCTGGAGAAGCCCATGGACAGAGGAGCCTAGAAGGCTACGGTCCATAGGGTCATAGTTGGACATGACTGAGGCGACTTAGCTTGAATACATGCACACAAAGCATGATATATTTTTTATTTATTGGTATGTTTTGGAGCAGAGTTTGGAATATGATATAAAGCAAGAAAGCAAAAGTAGTAACACTAAAAAACAAACTTTGGGGTTAAAAGTTGGAGGAAAATGTGATTCTCAAATTGTCAGGCCAGTTTTGTTAATTTATGTCCATATGACAACAGTACATTATGCAAGCACAGAAATGACCTGCTGAGGTTTAATTCCCAGATGCCGTTGAAGCATCTTGACAGAATGGTGGGGCTACTTAGGATGTACTACTGTCCAGTCTTTGTTGCAAAGGGCTCAGAGGCCTGGTTGATTAATACCTTCCTCTCTGTGAAGAGGCTCAGGACCAGAGCGCTTATCACTCTCACCTTGAACAGAACATGAGCTATTTCTTTGGGTAGGTGTATCCATCACTATTCTTACTGGCTTCAGGACTCATAACAGGTTGTTTTAAACTCTGTCCACAATGTACTTGACTTGGTCTGTTTGCTCATCATAATCCATAGAAAGTTGGTACAAGCAGAGGAATTAGACACAGAAGGTAAGTTTGAAGGGTAAGGGGGTAGCTGGCACTTGAATCTCTTCTACTGATGTGGTGAACAAGGGCTGCTCATTCTGGGAGCTGAGGATGGACTGGAGTGGGGGGTGTAATGATGATGTCTGTGAACCCTCTGAAGTGGCATGGAAGATGTCTGTGTATGGGGCTGCTAAGGAAACACACTCAGCATTTCTTAGTCTATCAGAGAGTGCTGTGGTCCACTGCGGCCTGGTCATTTCATGTGGACCTGGTTGTTTCATGAGAATATTTGAAGGAGGGCTCTCTCTCTCTTTTTTCTTTGTGTTTTTTTTGGCTGTGCCTTGTGGCTTGTGGAATCTTAGTTCCCCAGTACTATCAAACCTGAGCCCAGAGCAGTGGAAGCGCCAAGTGTTAACCACTGGACCACCAGGGAAACCCTAGCTTTCTCCTCTTAGTACCCAGTAAAGGAGATGGCATATTGTTTGGTCTGGGTCCATGAAGGAGACTTGGGAAGGCTTTTCAGCTAAGTGCGTTTGTCTGCTGTCTGCTTGCATTTTGAGTTTGCTCAGAGATAAAACATAACCACATTTCCTTTATAGATGAGTTATACAAGGGGCAAACTTTAAAGCATGAGTGAGTGTGTGTGTGTGTGTGTGTGTGAGAGAGACGGAGAGGGAGGGCGGGGAAAGTGACAGGCAGAGAGCTGGAGGCAGAGGGAGAAAGGGCACACACGCATTTGGGGGGAGCACTGGGTTTCTGTGTTGTGTTGATTCCAGTGGTATTCACCTCATTTTGGTTAGTGCTTGTATTTTCATTTTTTGGCTACCACATTCACAACTAAACTCAAGGTAATGTGTGATTTTTTTTTTTTTAATAACTTTAGAAAGTTTTTCTTACAAGAAAAATAGAATCACCATCTCATTTCCTTTTTCCTGAACAACTCTATTCCTTTCAGTTTCTATTCTTGGTTCAAACAAGAAATCCTTAAAGTGAGCCTTTCTTTTCTGCATGTTATTCCTTGTTTGGTTGTGTTATTGTTAGGAGAGTGCTGTGTTTCTGGCAATGACAGCCAATCTGAGTCATTGACCAAGAAAGTCTAGTTAATGATTATAAGATGTCTGAATCTGCTCTTGTTTCAGTTCAGTTCATCCTAGGCCAAGTTATGATAGAGATCTGGTTAGGTAAGAGAAGGCCCTCTCTCAGGTGACATAGAGCACAGAGATGGCAACATGAGTTTCATGGAGGAAAGAAACACTGGTTTGAGGATAAGGGCTGGGTCCTGTGTAAGGACAGGTGAGGAGAGCACATCCCACACTGGGGCCGTTGCTCCCTCGTTGCCTTTTGGTGAAGCAATTCTGAGGTGGTAGGTGCTTGGGAAGTGTAAACTCAACTTTCAGAATGGTCATTGCCTTTGGAAGACCTTTGAGGAAGGCTGGAAATGTAAAATGAGGAGGGGGGGAGGCACCAACTGTGTCCCCACACCTTTGGGGAATAGCTGTTTGGCGTCTTAGCACCTCTGGTGTCATTTGGATTCATAGAGGGGAGCATCACATTGAGATTTGGGCTGGAGTCTAGTCTGATTCCATAGATGTGAACTTTGGGCAAGTTAGCTAACTTTCAGGGCTTGATTACCTCATCTGAAGAATAAAGGGACTTGTAAGGAAGGTAGGCATGTCAGTCTTCAGGATCTTATCAGTCTTAAGGGGGTCTTTCCATCTCTGAGATATGAATCCGAATCTCTGACTAAAGAAGCAGTCAAGATCTGACCACGTAGAGTAGCTGAGGGTCCTGCCCCAGGGGGTTCCCCTGCTGCTCTGGCTGCTCACGCAGGAAGTGTTTCTGTCTCTGCTGGATTGGAGATGAGCACACCATAAGAGGAATCCTGAGGGTAGGGCCGGGTATATTAGTTTCCTGGGGCTGCCGAAACAAATCAGCACAAACCAGGTGGCTTGTAATTATAGGAATGTGTTGTGTTGCAGTCCAGGGAGTAGAGGTCCTAATCAGCTATCAGTAGGGCTGCACTCCCTTTCGGTGCCCCGGGGAGAGTGCTCCCTCGCCTCTCTCTGCTTTCTTAGCTCTGTGCACTCCTTGGCTTGTAGCTGCGTCACTTCACTTTCTGCCTCTGTCTCCACGCGGCATCCTCTTCTCTGTGTTGAGAGCTCTTCTGTCTCTTATCAGGGTACTTGTCATTGGACCTGGGGCCCATTGGATAGCCCACGATTATCTTTTTATCATTACATCTGCTAAGATCCTTTTGCCAAATAAGATCACATTCATGGGTTCAGAGGGTTAGGACACCATCCAACTCATTAGAGCAGATTAACTTCCTTTCTTGGTTTCTGTGTTTAGAGGTGACATACATCATCTTCCCTGCCAGCGTTCAGCTATGAGGGAGGCCTTTGCCTGGGGCGCTTTCTTTCATGGGTGTGTTTCTGTCTTGTGGCACTCTGTTCTGTCTTTGTGTTTGTTGGAGGTAGCCTTCTCATTCTCCTGTGGTCTCTGTAGACACTGTGGCTTGGCTGGAAGCGGATAAAAGCCTTGGTTCTTTCTTTAGTGGAGGAAGTGGGTGGAGGTGGAGGGGGCAACTGTCGATAGAAAGGAGAAAAGTTATTAAAACGAAAATGGATCCTGACCCCATCCATGAACCATTCTGTTGATTCAAAGGCAGATACAGGTATTTGCTGTGCAGGTGCTCTGGCACTTGGCTGTTACTGTGCTTGCTTGTTTGTTTTTATTCAGATGGTAGCAGCCAAGCGGAGGCTATAGCTTTTATCCCCTTGCCCCAGCCAGTGTACTGAAGCTGTGGTGTGGTGTGCCATGACAAATTGAGCACCCCGCACCACCCAGGATGTCCCTTCTCCACTGTCACTCTCCTTCATTGACACATGAGAGGGCATAAACTGATCTCCAACATTTTGAACCTCTGGAGTTTACCTCAGTGAACATGTATTGCGTATAAAGTATGTACCAGCCACTATGTAGGCCTTGAGAGAGTTAACAAGCCAACAGGTTAAGATACCTGCCCTTGTGCTGTAAATAGTTCTCTTTTCCCGTCTCTTGTTGCACCTTTTTCCAGTCCTGAGCACTACAGTAGTTAGTTGTTATAAACTTAATGACTTTTTTGTTTTTAAAACCTCCATGCAAGAGAGTCTCTGTGCACCACATGTTTATGGATGTGGTGTTTTGTAGCTTCAGAGCCTCATTTCCCATAAGTTGGGAGCTTTCACCAGCCTATTTGAAACACTTGCTGATTTCACCAGCTCTGTCCTATTAATTGGCTGGCCTTTCAAGTCCTGACCGTAGAGAACACTGGTCTGTGTCCTGCTAGTTCAGTGTTTCAGGACTTCCCAAAATTAAGGCAGCTTGTCTTATATAGACAAGATTTTTTTTTTTTTTTTTTTGGTGAGGTGGGACTTATGGAGTACCAGTTGACAAGAGAGCAGCCAAGAGTTTTCCTATAAGATGTGCTGACTAGGTATTCCCTCTGCCTGACAGGTGAGCTTCAACTGTCCATGAGGCTGCAGAGTTGTCTCAGTTTGGTACAGAGATTCCTGCAGAACCTTTGGGCCACTGAGGAGCATGAATCTGCCTATCATTTTACAGGCGATGCAAGGCCAGCAAGTATCTAAACAAAGGGGCTTTTCCAAGGGATTTGCAAACACTGCATGGTTTAGTTCTGCATCCCATCTCTGGGAAAGGGCATCTAGACTTTGGGGTGATTATTGCAGACCATTAGACAGTGGGGCTTCCTAGGTGGCTTAGTGGGTAAAGAATTCACCTGCAGTGCAGGAGACTTGAGAGAAGAGGGTTCAAACCCTGGGTCAGGAAGATCCTCTAGAGAAGGAAATGGCAACCCACTCCAGTATTCCTGCCTGGGAAGTCCCATGGACAGAGGAGCCTGGCAGGCTACAGTCCATGGGATCGCAAAGAGTCATACATGAGTGATCAACTGAGCACGCATACATGTACTAGACTGTAGTCAAGAAAATCTGCTAATTGCACTCTTCCTAGGAGGTAGAAGAATGTTATGCCCCATAAAAGGGACTTTTTTCTGAGTACTCATTATAATGTTCACCCAATTTAGAGCTCAGATCAGGCTATGCTTTTTTCTCCACTCCTGTGATCAGAGTCCCTATATCCACTTTCTTGGCTTCTGGTAGAATCCCCTTGTCTTATAATTGAAAATTCCCAAGGTTTCCTCTCCTGTGTTATAATAAGCTGATGAATTATCCTCTAGCAGCAGCAGCAACCCCAGCCCTTTTGGAGTCATTCATTTGGCCCTGTTTTCTCTCCAGCTCTCTGTTTTCTTTCTGTCCTAATGATGCTCAGCTTCCTTGTTAGGCCAGCCTACCTGCTTCCCATTGGGCTCTCTATATCCTCCCTCTTAGGAACTTGTCTGGTTCTCTTGCCTAGATGAGTAACTTTTCCCAGTAGCACAGTATCTGGCACAGGGTCCACTCAGGATATGTGGGTAAGAGCTTGAAACTTGACCAGTGTCCATTGGTGGTAGAACGTCAGTTCAGTTGTGTTTCAGGTGTTTTGATGCCCGTCCTGTGTTTTCATGGGGTCACTGAAGTATCCATATTAGGCTTTTTCTTTTATTATTTGTTTAGGGACATGCAATTTGCCTATTTACTGATGTATTTTATACAGGGCTAATTCCTCTATGGCTTTGGTGACATCGATTCAAAGGTACACTGTCAGTTTACTAATCACTTTTGTTGATCGTGAAGGAAACATTAAATATAAACAAGGATTATGAGGTGCATTCCAGTTTGGGGGGAAACTGTTTAGAACTGAGGAAATATGATGTATTTATGCTTTCCTGATGGCTCAGTTGTAAAGAATCTGCCTGCCCTGCAGGAGTCATGGGTTCAATTCCTGGGAAGATGGCCTGGTGAAGGAAATGGCAACCCTCTCCAGTATTCTTGCCTGGAGAATCCCATGGACAGAGGAGCCTGGTGGGCCACAGTCCTGCAGTCCCTCAGACACAACTTAGCTTTTGGAGGAGGATCTACTGGGATTGATCTGGAGGAAGATTATGTACACAGGAGGTTTTGGAAGGAGGAGGGACATGAGAGACTGTTTTTAAAATCCAGTGGATACTATGGCCTATGTGAAAAATAAATGTATCCAAATAAGTAAGTTTGGCATGATATTTATGAGAATTTATGTTTATGGACCCTCTGTGTCTGCCCAGGTTCAGATCTCCAGTGTCACACGTTGTGGATTAGAATGTCCTGGTTTGACCCTGTTGGGAAACTTTTCAAGGAATGACTGAAGAAGACATCTTGCAGTGTTTTGTATCAGGAACCTTACTCCAGTTTTTAACACTAAAAACTCCATAGGCCTCTATTGGGAAGAGTGAGAGTAGATGATGACCATTTCCAGATGTTAGTGTCCTTGAAACCTGTCTCTCTGGCCAGGACACGTCTCAGGCTGTCCCTGTGCAACACGCAACAGACTCAGAGTGAATCCTCTACAGCTCGCTGCTTCCTTGGCTTGATTCGCTCGAAATGCCAGAATCTTGGCTGTGGTGAGAAGTGGAGTCCAGCTAGCCTAGCTATTTCTTTAGAGCAGTCTCTGGAAGGGTTTAGAAGACAGCTGAGAATTAGTTGTGAATGCTTAAACCCACACTGTGTAATGAAGCCAGGCATGATTTTAGGCCTAACTTTAGGGGTAGGAGTATTTGTTTTTCTGTGTTTTCATTATCTCAGTCTCTGAAGTTAGGAGCGTACCTATGGAAGCAGAGGTTACAATTCATTGAAAATATCAGCTGATGACAGACACTAATAAAATTAGTCACAGCTTAACCCATTGTCCTCCTCTCTTCATGTTTTCAGTTATTGTGAGACATCTTGTCTGTGTCCTGGTTTCACCCTGAATGGCAGATAAATATTCAAAAGCAGAGTACAGGGAAATTGTAAATCCTTGGAACTGGTATTGGAGAACTTCTTGAGTTGTGTGCCTGGTCATGAACAAAGGAGAACCTTGGGTGTTAAAACAGCAGCTGATGAGGAGAAAATACGTGAGGACGGCAACTTGATAGATGCTTGAAATGAGAATGAGTTGACTCAGAGGATTAAGAATGGATCTTGGGAAAACTGATGAGGCTCTTAAATGTAATAATGACCATTTTTTAAATTGTGCAGTTAAATTCAAACTTATGGCATTTGTCATAACATCTTGTAGGAAAAATTTTGTTTCTCACCAGCTGTTAGTCTGTTAATGTTTTGCACACAGGTGAAATATGAAGTTCAGTCTTATATAAAGGAACCCTTATTTTGATTGCTATTTCATTTTCTAGATAAAGTCCTATACAGCCCCTTCACCCTCACCTAAGACCCCCATTTGATCATCGAATGTTGGTCTTCCTGTTAGGGATATTCGCCTTGTATCTTTGATTTTGTAACAATCATCTTGTGATAACAAGTCCCCCTTTGCAATACATGCACACAATACACAGAGGCAGGCAGGTCATCCTTACTAAGAATGGTGTCTTATCTGATTTGATCTAGATTTCTGTGCAGTCCTGTTCTTACTCCCTGCTGCCCTGTATTGAAAAGTATCTCCTTTTATTGTAACACATGCTATTTTTTACAGGAAGCCCTCTAGCACTCTTGTGTGACAATTCAGAGTTCAGCTTGAGGTACAGAGAATTTAGCGGTTGAGCTGCTTAGGAAACTTGTGCCTGTCTAAACATGGCAAACCTCTCTCTTTCTCTCTCCCTCCCCCTTCCCACCTACTCCACCCTCTTGCTCTGTCCCATCCTTTCCCCACAGTAATTCCTCCCACTTTCACACATTATCTTTTCATTCGCACGTGCTCAGGTTTCCAGTCTGGAAAAGTACTTGAACTGTGACAAAAGCTCCACATAGTTTTTGTAGAGAGATCTTTATTTCATAATGTTTCAGTTCAGAATGACTTGCAACTTTCACATGGCATGAGCACATTGAAATAACAGAGGGGAATGTATGTAAGGGCCCTTCTCTCTGTTTGATTTAAAATACAAATTAGTAGTGAAAAATCCAAATGGTAGAAATGGGAATTTGAACAGAGGCCCCCAAACATGTATGGTCATTTTTTATTCAGAGAACATTTTTTAGGCTTTAAGGCATGTGTTTAGATAACTATCCTCCCCCCTCCACCCCTAATTTGACACCCAGATCATGTTTTACATAGGTTTAGGATTATGTTGACTCAGCTTTTACATGAAGATAAGCTGTGTAGACTGCCTAACTATTTAGTTAACTGTGTGACTGAAAAGCCTCTGAGATGCTGTTATATCCTGTGATAAAAATAAATGCAACAATCATGTATTGATTATATTTAAAATAAGAAGTATTAGCAGATCTTTGTTCTGCACCCTTCCTTAAATATTACAGCCTGAGACACAGATATACTAGTACACAGGAAGTGATGAGTATCATTTGAAAATAATATACAGAGAAAAATGTGCATGTTTGTTTTTAGTTCACTTTTCTTATGTAATAAGGAATGACTCATCTCTCAGAATGTCAGAGCTGGCGGAGACCCTAACCGTCAGTTTGAGCATCTCCCTCATTTGTAGAAAAGACAGGCTGAGGAGGAGAAGGACTACCTTGCTGAATGCCCAAGTACTTAGTGGCAGAGCCAGGACTAGACCTCGGCGCTGCTGTCTCCTAATTTTATGCACTTAGAGTGTCCTGTGCTCTTACTCTTTGCTTTTAAGGGACTTGTGTGATTAGATTAAGCCCATTCAGATCATTTCTGTGTCTTAAGGTCAGCTGACTTTGGGACCTTAATTGAGAAAGCTTCTTCCGAGTTGTACCTGGGCTAGCATTTGAATAACCGCAGGACTGAAGTTGTAGGGAAGCTGTCTTTAGAATTCTACCTACCATATCCACTTTATCTGGTGGCCCCACTTTGGACAAACCCCAACACTTCTATGAACCTTGAAATAAAGACAACTATTTGGGGTTGATCTATGTATTCCAAGGTCCTCGTGATGGTAATAGCCTTTGGGCAGCAATAACTGTCACGAAATCCATGCCCTTGATTGCATAGAAGAGGCAGTGTCTTGCACAGCCTGATGGTCATAGCTGAAATTGTTGCCAATAAGGCAGCTGGAACAGTCTGAGGGAGCGAGAGTGACTTTTGGTAGCAGAGGAAGAAGAAAGAAACTGGATTATAAAAGCCCAGTTATCTTGGTTCAAACACCTCTCTGCTCTTCTCATGGATGACAGTACTAAAGAGTAGTTGATTGAGCCTAGGTCAGCAAGAGAAGGTTAAGCTCTATATCCCCAGTTTAAGAAGAGAAAATCTACAATCTAATGTGAAGGGAATTCCTGTCAAAAAATGGTTTAACATTTTGATACCTAAAAAGGCTAAGTTTAACTTAATGAGAAAACGAATCTGCTTTAGTGGCACCCTAGTGGCTTCCTACTCACTTGAAATAAAACCTAAAACTCCTGGTGTGGCCAGAAAGGCCAGCTTCATTGGCCATCTTTCTGTTCCCAAGTTCACTAATCTCTTTCCCTCCTCACGACGTTTGCACAAGCCTTTCTGCCTATCGGCTTTTCACGTGCTTTTATTATTTTTCTTTTATATAGCTCACTTTTTCCATCATTTCTCAGCCTAAATTGCACATTCTTAATTTCCTGATTGCCCTATTTATAGCATTACTACCTTCTCTCTTCCTAACCTCTGGTACCTTCTGTCTCATCACTCTGTCTTCTGTGCAGCCTACTCCTTTTGCTTGTTTATGATTTGTTTCCCACCTTTAGAATTGCACTCCTTGAAACAGGCCTTCTCTAACTCACCTTTGTCTCCCCAGTGTCTAGATTGGAGCCCAGCATGGAGTTGACACTCAGTCACTATTTGTTGAATGTTAAACGGGTCCCAAGATATTAAATGTTCCTTTATCACAAAGGGAGGTCATGGTGTGACAGGAGCAGCACTGTCAGCATGTCCCTGGACCTGCTGGTATTCCTGGTGATCATTTTGGCAGTCAAGATAAGAAAGGCTTCATGACTAGCCTGAGGTCATACAGTTAATCAGAGAAACAGCTAACTAAGATTGACTTCCCCAATACTTGATGTTTTCCATCCTCCCATATGGAACTGGTCTGTGTTGAAAATACTCAACTTTTAGAGGTCTTCTCTTTCTCAAACAAAAGTCTTTTACTGATAGTCTTCTAATGTCCAATTTGAATTGTTTCATTTCACCCTCCTTACTCTGTTCATATTTTTTTCTGCTTGTAGATTCTCTTCCAGATATGTTGTTTTCATTTTCAGTGTCTGTTAAACAAAAATGATGGCAGATTCATCTCCCAGTGGAAATTACACATCTTTTGAACTCTGGCCAATGTTCCTAACCCTTAGCACTCCTGGCTTTGTTAAAAATATCATTTACCCTTTAAGATACTTGTGCAGTTGGTATCGAGAGTAAATTAATGAGAAACTTCAAATGTTGGTGCGAAGCAGGGGATATATACTGGTGGCAGAAAGTACATAGACATTATTTCGCAAATAAAACTTTCTCTGTGCTTGTCTTCTGCAGATGATGCCAGATACTTCTTTCTCTTCTGAGGCTTCTTTCATTTAGGCATCTCCACATGAATTTTACCCTGGCAAATATGAAACCGTGCTTTCGGGTTTTTGCTTGTTTTGCCTTTATTGCATCCTTTAATGCCCCTCAACTCTCTCTCCTCTGGAGTCTCTTGAGTAAACAGGAATGTACTGTTTGGGTGGGGTTGCTTTTGGCTCTTGCATGTGCAGAAGAATGGGGTGGGGGGAAACAATAGGAAAAGCCAGGACCCTTTTTGCCAAGTTTCCAGATCATCTGCATCGTTGGGCAGTGATATGATGACTTATATTTGGTATCTTTATAGTCTTAATCTATTCCCAGCTTATGGGCTGCCAGCCAGAAGATCCACAAGAGTTTTCCTTGTTTGACTAACAAGACTGAATGGTGACAGCTTCTCTTTCTCTCTCTTTTCTTTTAAAAAAAAAAAAAAAATCTCTGGTTGATAAAGCTATATATGTACAAAACATTGCTTCTACTTGAGTGGCAAGAGAAACAACAGGAACCGCCAAACCAAGCAAGCCAGATGAACTTGGGGTAGAGCAGAGAACAGGCACAGCCTTTCACACAGCCATAGAGATGCTTACCTTTTAATGTCTGAGTATCTTGGAAACATAAACTGGGGCAAGATTCCACATAGTCACACATAAAGGGATCACCTGACGTTTTACTGGAATGTCTGCCATATTCTTTATAGTTTATCAAATAATTAACAAGGGGAAAAACTGAAATCTGAAGGGTTCTATGTCGTTAATGACCAAAAAGCAATCAGAAGTCAAGATAAACAAAGTTAAATTATAATGATTTTTTAATTGGACAAAAAGATCAATGAGAAATCAAGAAAAAACAAATCTGAAGTTACAGTGCTTTCATTGGACTCACAATGTCTAGTTTTAATTGTTTGTTTTAACTGACAGAAATTAGAAATGTTAGATAATTTGTTTCTATGTTGGATTCCTGGCAATTGAAATAAAACATATTAAAATAGAACCCTTTCCCCTTAAGGATATAACAGTTATGTTGAGGGTTGAGGGGATGAAGAAGTACAAAAGGTGACAAGTAGAAAATGTCAGTAGGCCTAATGCAGTTTTATAAACGTCAGCCTTTCTCAATATCCTTCTTGATTTTGGTCATATTCCCATAACACTTGTTTTGTTTGTCTTTTTGATTCTTTTCACTTTCTTTACTTAGCAAAACCATGTAAGCTAGTATCACTTACTGTATAAGGATATCCTAAAGATAAAGAAAATGGAAACACACTTAGATTGGTAAGTTCTAAATAGATACATTTACTTGCTAAAACCTTTTCCTTTATGCCCAGCTTTACTCTCTGTTAAAAAAAAGAGAGTATGTTAGCAACTGTTAAATGTTGAAGACATGCCAATACCAGATAGACACTTCTTTTAGATCTATCACAAACCTTAAAAGGGAATAGGAAGGGAATATCTTTCATGTGCTGTGACACAGTGTGTTTCAAGGATGCAGCCCTGGGTCAGGTGAAATCACATCTCACACAGGAGCATAGGTGCCACATGTGGGGATGCAGGCTGAGTGCAGGGTGATGCTGAGACCCAGACAGGGTGCATTTTGTCGGTTTTATGTGTGCTTGGGAGTGGAGGCAAGCTTCTGAAAACCACCCAAGGTAAATAGGAGGAGCATGATGATTTAAAGGGCTTGTAAAAATGGGTAGTTTAGTTTAATCTTTAGTAGACAGTTTTAATATAGGACTTTTATTTTCTCTCCCAGTCCTTTCCCCCTTATATTTTAGACAGTTTGGTTTCTGTTTTTAGGGATTTGCTTTGCAGCATACAGAATGGCAATGACTGTGGCTGGGATGATGGAGAAAAGAGTACAGAAGGGAGTCGGATATTGACACACACTTTCCTTTTTCTCTCTGGGGACTCAGAACCAAGTGGAGCCACAAATAGAAGGACTGCTCCAGTGGCACTCACAGTGCACTGTGGGAGAAGGCATCTGTGTGTGGACAGGCAGCTCTCAGGCATCTGTGTGGAGCTGGCTTCCGGCCTTCTCGCAGTTCTTGGACTGGCGTCCTCTGGCTTCTCAGCAGCTTTCAAATTTGTACTGGTCTTTTAATATTTCATAGTACTTTCACATACCTGATCTGTTTTTTCTACATGTTCTCTGTTGGTGTGTGAAGTGCAATTAAGAAGATAAATAATCTATAAAAGTATGTGTAAATATTTGGTCTCTCAATTGCAAACAGAAATAACTTGAGTTATCCTCAACTCTTTTTTCTTTTATTAGTGTGTATAATAGTGTTGACTGTAGGCATAATTGTTAAAACTCTTTAGTTTAATAGCCTATGGCTGTCAAAAGCCTTACATTCTTTTTTCATAGCTTTGGGTCTAGTAATCCCAGGGCTGGAAAAATTTGTTCCAAGTCCATAATTAAAAAGAAGAAAAGGAGTGTATACAGGAAGATCACCTGTCAATGAGTTAACTTTTAAAATGGAAATAATTTATGTTTTCATCAGTAGGAGAGTAAATAAGTAAAGTATGGTGTGACAACCCTTTGAAACTCTATACTGCTCTTAAAACCATAAATATTGAATGTAGAAAAATGCTTCCTCAATAAGTAGAAAAGTAATATGAGAGTTTATGTGTGCTATGATTAGAAATACGTAAACTGACACACATGTACAAAAGCAGAGAGAAGACACAAGAAAATAAAATAGCTGCTGTTAGCATGGTGAATTTTTTTAAAAAAATTATTCTTCTTAATGTTATTTTAGTGCTACAATATTTTGTCTGTAGTAGAATTCAGGAGAAGAAAAAAAGAAAGATACAACTTGACCACATATGTATTAAAACAAGTGACACTGAAACAAAGTGAACTCCAGTTGTATAGGGTAGTCAAACAATGGAATCTTTTTTTAATTAATTTTTATTGGCATATAGTTGATTTACAGTGTTGTATTAGTTTCTGCTGTACAGCAAAGTGAATCAATTATACATATACGTGTATATACTCTTTTTTAGATTCTGTTCTCCTATAGGACGTCACAGAGTACTGAGTAGATCACAGAGTACTGAGTAGAGAGTCCCCTGTGCTTAATAGAGCCATTAAACTACATGGTTGTTAGAAGATATATATAGCATCGATTTAACTTTTTATTGTATGATGGTATTCCTAGTCTCAGATGCCCACCCTGGCTTAGCACCCAGGACAATGATTGGCTTGCTGTTGTTAATCACTAAAGGATGGGTAGGTGAATGGATGGATGGGTGAGGGAGTTTTCTAAGAACACTAATTGAAATTGGAGTTTAAGGCTGAAGTGGTAGGGAAGAAGAAGAACATGCCTCAAACATCAATATATTTAAAGACCAATCAATCTAGGCACTTAAATATGTAGAGTGGGAAGGGATGGGAAGG